>NC_041390.1:417376735-417395580 GCF_002162155.2 Triticum dicoccoides | reverse complement strand
GAGTGTGGGCGGCGGCGCGAAGACCTGGCGGTGGCCGGCGACGGGCGTGGGGAACCGCGCCGGCGAGGCGGAGCGCTCCGGCGGGGCGATTCCGGCGACCGGAGATGGCGAAGACGACGGGCGTGGGCGGCGGCTGTGCGGGAAAACGGCGGCTCGGCTCGGGCCCGGGGAGGGCCGAATCTGGGCTCCTCCGGGCCCCGACGAAGTGGGCGCGGGGAGGACATGTGGCGCGCGCGGGTTGGATGCGGGAGGCAGCGGCTGTGACGTGGCATGCTCTGATTGGTCGGAGTGAGGTGGCGGGGCAGCGGACATGTCCGGCGCGGGAAGAAACGTCCGGCGGCGCGGAGGGAGTTGGATCTAGGGTTTGACCTGCGCAGAAATTTCGGAGGGAGACACATATTTATAGGTAGAGGGAGCTAGGAGAGTCCAAATGAGGTGCGGTTTTCGGCCACGCGATCGTGATCGAACAACCGAGATGATGGAGCAGAGTTAGGTGGGTTTTGGGCCAAATTGGAAGGGTGTTGGGCTGCAACACACACGAGACCTTCTCGGTCCCTCAGTTAACCGTTGGAGTATCAAACGAAGTCCAAATGATACGAAACTTGACAGGCGGTCTACCGGTAGTAAACCAGGGCCGCTTGGCAAGTCTCGGTCCAATCCGGAAATGTTTAATCCCCACACACAAAAGAAAGGTAGAAATGACCACCGGAGGAGAACGAAGCGCCGGAATGCAAAACGGACAACGGGGAAAAAGCTCGGATGCATGAGACGGACACGTATGCAAAAGAAATGCGCATGATGACATAATATGCAATGCATGACATGCAAGCAATGACAAGGCAACAACAGCGAATAACTGGACGGCACCTGGCACATCGGTCTCGGGGCGTTACAACACTCCACCACTACGAGAGGATCTCGTCCCGAGATCTAGAATGGCACCGGAGGGAAAACGGAGGAGAAAGAGAATAGGTAAAACTAAGTTGCTTCTTTGACAAATGAGTGAAACCAAAGAACCTTGAAAAAGGTTAAGCCATTTCGAGAAAAGAATACAACGAAGATGAACGAAGTTGAAAACACTCCGTTAGAAAAGAGGGACAAAGAACATTGCGAAAAAAACTTGAGGTTGAAGGCAAGATATATATATTGAAAACACTCCGGTTAAAGAAGGGGATCAAGGAAGACCAAATTCGGGTAGCACTTCGGTTGAAAAGAGAGGAATTGAATAAGAACTTGATAAGGAGATAGAACCTGAAAAGAGGGCACGACACTCCGGTTAAATGAATAGGCACGAAAAGAACATGGTCTTGGCAAACAAGATGATGAGTTGAAGAAAGCAACATCACAAAGCCTCGGGAACAAAAGTAAGAATGGAGTGGGATGAACGAAGGGAAACAAGATCTCGAGGGAGCACGCTTACAACAAATGGTAGAATGGAGTTGTTGGAAAACCAACAACGAAAATAATAAGCTTGATATGGTCTTATGGAATACAACTCAAATTATGAGGTGACAACCTGCCACTCACGGGAAAAGAATTGGATTGGAATGAACAAGGAGACGAGAAAACTTATTTCTCCGGGAGGATAAATGAAGAACTTGGGTCACTTATGAGCACCATAGATAGCAACAATCCTTAGGGAAAGCTTAAGGTGAAATATAACCCAAGATAACTCCAATGACGAGATTAATGGATTAAAATACCTCATCTTGGTAACTTGTGAAACACGAAGCATGAAGGGAAATTATCAAGAATGACATAACACCACCTCAAAAGATATGCGTGAAAGAATTGCACTCCGGATTGTAAGATGAAGAAAACTTGAGTTCCCTTGAACAGAATATTGATGAACACTTCGAGAAGAAATTAAATCCTTGATGAACCCTCATGTATAGCCTCCATGAAGAAAACTCCGGTAACAAAAGAATAACGAGAAGAAAGAGAAGTTGAAAGCACAAGGTGAATCCTTGTAATGACTTAGATGGATCTCTGTGATGACATAGTTGAAAAAGGTTGGAACTCCGGGAAAAAGAGAAGATGAACAATAGGAAACAAGAATTTTGATGAACCTCCTGGATACGGAATTGATTCACTCGATGAAACAAGAATAAGAATTGCATTATGCTTATCCTTCACCAATTTAAATTGATGACCAACAATGGATTTGGCACACTACTTATTCTCGTAGAGAGGATTAAGAGAGATATAGCGCAAACTTGAGAAGGTATTGAGCGAACCACCGGAAGGGTTGAAACAACGAATAAATTGATATGGTGACCAAGGAAGAGAACTCTTGAACGGACCACCGTAAGAATTGAAAAATGATCGAAGTAGGGGTGCATCAACGGTAAGAATTAGCAAATGAACGAAGGTACTTTAGCAAATTTAGATACAACTGAAACGAAGAGATCACGCGCTGATTAAAGAATATTGAATGATGCACCGGTAAGATTTGGAGAACGAGAGCTGAAAGGTAGAATGAATAAATCAGAATTGATGGACTCCGGATGAACAAAACTAAAAAGGCTCCTGAATTACTCCGGGTAGGTGAAAAGAAATCTCACAATCGAACAATTATGAGAGAATGGCAACAAGCTAGAATCACGAATCTTGAAGAGAATGGAGCAAGATTGAGAGAAAATCTTCTTCGGTCTTCAAAATCCGAGAATGACGACGAAAAACACCACCATGAATTATTTAGACACTCCGGAATGGAAAGGTTGAGCCAACAATGAAAAGAAATGAAAGATCTTGGAGAAAGACATTTGACTGATGATAACTCATTCTTACGTCAAACTTCGAAAGGAAATTTTTAGGATAGCTCCGGGAAAATAGGAAGAGTCAGGTAAGATCCTGGGAAAAGACCAGTGGGTTAGGGCCCACTCAAAGAAACACCGTTGAACGATTTGAAGGAGAGATTGCACCGGTTGAATTAAATGGCTTGAATGGGATAACAACCTCGAAATAGGTTGAACAGATCTTGAATGACAAGACGAGCCTTTTGAGAAAGCTCTGAGCACGCCGGAACAAATGAATAGTGAGAAGTGAATTGTTATGAGGTACACCGGTATGAGAAGGCATTAGAAACGAGGGAAAAAGGGATATGATCAACACCAACAACTTGAATTGGTTCCACCGGAGAAGAAGACGAGTGATGAGAGACGAACTAGAAGCTCTGTTAGAATCTTCATGAGAACCACCGGATAAAAGCATTGACGGAAAAGAATGGAGAGATTTCCCATCAATAAAAGGATACTTGATTGAGATATATGAGTCCTCGGAGAAAAGCAAGGGAGGGAGGGTGGGAAAAACAAAGACAATTTGGAATAGATGAAACGAACGTCGTTGAGAAAAAACTGATAATTGATCTTGCGGAAGTCGAAATGGTCGGATCCACTAGAAGAGAAGCACACCGGTTGAAAAGGATTGACATGACAAACTCGATGATCGAGAAGGATTAGTATTCTCATAGGAATATGAGAACACCATTTGGGAAAGGTATGGAATCAACACTTGACATTGAAGCAACTCGAATACCACAACTCAAAACAAAAACAAAGGATTGGCTTGCGGAATAAGCCGGAACAAACATATGATAGAGATTTCGTCCAAAGTTTTCGTGGTGGGGCCTACACGGGCTCGATCGTACAACACCATCATGTACAAGGCAGTGCACATGACATACGAAGCGTCCCCGAGTCGGCATAGCCAAGGACTCTTTAAGACACAACGAGACCGCTGTAAAACCGACCGTGAATAGGTGGACCACTAGGCGTCGAACCCCAATTTCATATCATACATCCGTCGGAAAGATATCCTAAGAGCTACTTGAATTCCCACCAATGAAACTCCCGAAACTTTCCAGTTATGCAATCAGGTGTTGGGGATACAGGGGAGGCATAATATCTCACCCAAATCTAGCAAATCCTACATCCAGCTGTATCCATCCTTCAACACATAACCAAGAAACCTTCGGAAATCATCTACCTCAACCTTCGAAAAGCATCCGTTATACAAGTTATGGCGATACTCCCGAACTCCCGCCCCAGTACTAGGTGGCATCGAGGTTATCTCACCAACAAACTGCATAAAAGATATTTTCGATGTCGGCGTACTAAACTCAGGTATTCCAGAACTGCAACGATAAAATTATGATGACAACACCTCGGAGCTCAACTCCCCGGGACACTTCCACTAAACCCCTGACAGGAGGCACCAAGACAATGTTCTCATCATAAAACCATCGAAACGATTCCAAGATACCCGCGTGATCCTAAAAAAATTTTAGTGAAATTTGAGAAGAGAAGAGTCAAAACTCTACGTCAGGATGCCTTACCAGAGCGATGAGGAGACTGGGAAGTAAAAAGAATTCCTAAACTCTCCGATATATAATTCCTAAATGACTCAAAACATTTTTCTAGACACAACTCGGCCGCTAAAAACGATCAAGCAATGGGGCTCCTAAGGTCGGGGAAGGCTCTGATACCAACTTGTAACACCCTCGATGCGACTATAGCTCCCACGTGTCGAGGCACGACTTAGAGACATAATCCTATTGAAGGCATATGTCGCAAGTGAGGTAATCTTCACACAACCCATGTAATACATAAGGGAAAGAGATACATAGTTGGCTTACAATCGCCACTTCACACAATTACATGAATAAACATTACATCAATCAAATACACTCATGGTCCGACTACGGAACCAAAATAAAAGAAGCACCCCAAATGCGACACGGTCCCCGATCGACCCCAACTGGGCTCCACTACTGAACAACTAGAACGAAACAACATAAAGAACACAATCTTCATCGAGCTCCTCCTGAGCTTGGTTGCGTCATCTGCACGGACTCATCGGCACCTGCAAACTGGTTTTGGAAGTATCTGTGAGCCACAGGGACTCAGCAATCTCGCACCCTCGTGATCAAGACTATTTAAGCTTAGGGGTAAGGTAAAAGGTATGAGGTGGAGCTGCAGCAAGCGACTAGCATATATGGTGGCTAACATACGCAAATGAGAGCGAGAAGAGAAGGCAAAGCACGGTCGATAAAAGTATGATCAAGAAGTGATCCTATAACAACCTACGTCAAGCATAACTCCAACAACCGTGTTCACTTCCCAGACTCTGCCGGAAAGAGACCATCACGGTTACACACGCGGTTGATCCATCTTAGTAAGGTCAAGTTTAGGTTTTCTACAACCGGACGTTAACAAATTCCCATCTGCCCATAACCGCGGGTACGGCTTTCAAAAGTTCAAATCCCTGCAGGGGTGTCCCAACTTAGCCCATGACAAGCTCTCACGGTCAACGAAGGAATAGACCTCCTCCCGAGACATTCCGATCAGACCCGGTATCCTGGTACTCCAAGACATCCTTGACAATGGTAAAACAAGTCCAGCAAGACCGCCCGATGCGCCGACATCCTGATAGGAGCTGCACATATCTCGTTCTCAGGGCAACACCGGATGAACACTACGTACAGCTAAAACCAGCCCTCAAGTTTCCCCGAGGTGGCGCCGCAAGTGGCTCTAGTTTGGACCAACACTTAGACAAGCACTGGTCCGGGGGGGTTAAAATAAGATGACCCTCGGGATGTGCGACTCCCAAGGGAAAAAGGCTAGGGGGCGAATGGTAAAACCAAGGTTGGGCCTTGCTGGAGGAGTTTTATTCAAAGCGAATTGTCAAGGGGTTCCCATTATAACCCAACCGCGTGAGGAATGCAAAATCCGGGAACATAACACCGATATGACGGAAACTAGGGCGGCAAGAGTGGAACAAAACACCAGGCATAAGGCCGAGCCTTCCACCCTTTACCAAGTATATAGATGCATTAATTAAATAAGATATATTGTGATATCCCAACAAGTAAGTAAAGGTTCCAACAAGGAACGGCATCTCCATATTCCAACAAGGAACAAACTTCAATCTTCACCTGCAACTAACAACGCTATAAGAGGGGCTGAGCAAAGCGGTAACATAGCCAATCAATGGTTTGCTAGGACATGGTGAGTTAGAGGTTTGACATGGCAATTGGGAGGCTGACAAGCAAATGGTAGGCATCGTAGCATTGGCATAGCAAAAGAGCGAGCAAACTAGCATAGCAAAGATAGTAGTGATTTCGAGGGTATGATCATCTTGCCTGAAATCCTGCAAGGAAGAAGAACGAGTCCATGAAGAGGACAAACGGACGTAGTCGAACGAATCCTCACAACACGACGTTAACGGAACCAACCCGAAGAAGCAACACCGGAAAGAAGCAAACAATCATAGTAAACAACTACCACATAGGCATGGCATGATGCACAACCAAGTATGATGCATGTCCGGTTTAAATATGCATGGCATGGCAAAGTGCACAATCAATCCTACAAATTAAGTGGAGCTCAATATGCATCGGGATGCATATTGACAAAACACCATATCGATTATTTAGTTCTCTCTCGTTTATGTACCCCAACAATATTAAATGTTGATTAACATGGCAAGAGGTGAAGCACAACAAAACTATCTATCTAGGTAAGTTTAAATGAGGCCGGAAGCAACGAACAACAATTCCGGAAAATCCTCATATGCATAATTTAAGGTTTGGTACTGTTCTGCCCTAAACATTATTTTACAGTTGTTAAACATGCAAGATGAGTGCAACATGTTAAACTAGACATTTTTCTACCCCATTTACATATAAAGATTATTAAAATCGGAGTTACGGTTATTTAGTTATGAATTAAATCATTTTAACATGGCATAGGAGCAAATTTAAACAAACATCATTTTTTAACATTTCAAACATAGATGAAAATTGGATATTATTAATCTACACAAAATTCTAAGCAAGTTTCATATATAAAACATTTTAATCCGATGCAGGGTTAGTGAGTTATTAAATGCATGAACTAGGAGGACTAATCTGCAAAACTAGCAATCTCCGGAAAAATAGCTAAATTCGTAGAACTGGGAAAAACATGGCACGGGCCGCATCTCGGGCAAGCCCAACAGCAGAAGGAAAAAAACGAGAGGAGGGGCGCTGCGGGTGTGGCTCACCCAGTGGGTTTCGGCCCAGGTTGGAGGAGGAGGCAGGCCGAGGCGGGGGCACTGGCTGGGCCTGACGCGACGCTGCACTGGGCCGGGGAAGCTGGGCCGGCCCACGAAGGAGGAGGAGGCAGGCCGAACGAGGCCGGCTGGAGCTGGGCCGAAGGCAGGGGGCGGCGCGCTGGGCCGGACTCGGGGCCCGCGAAGAAGTCAACGGGGGCGCGCTCGTCTCCCTCGATCCCGATCGGATCGGGGAGGCAGGGGCGACGACGCCGGTTCCCGCCGGCGAGGCGAGGCGATGAAGGACGGCGTGGGCGGCGGGCCTTCGGCGAGGGTCGACGGCGGCGACGCGCTCCGGGAGGCGGCGCGAGGCGACGGGCGAAGAGGCGGCGCCGAGTGTGGGCGGCGGCGCGAAGACCTGGCGGTGGCCGGCGACGGGCGTGGGGAACCGCGCCGGCGAGGCGGAGCGCTCCGGCGGGGCGATTCCGGCGACCGGAGATGGCGAAGACGACGGGCGTGGGCGGTGGCTGTGCGGGAAAACGGCGGCTCGGCTCGGGCCCGGGGAGGGCCGAATCTGGGCTCCTCCGGGCCCCGACGAAGTGGGCGCGGGGAGGACATGTGGCACGCACGGGTTGGATGCAGGAGGCGGTGGCTGTGACGTGGCATGCTCTGATTGGTCGGAGTGAGGTGGCGGGGCAGCGGACATGTCCGGCGCGGGAAGAAACGTCCGGCGGCGCGGAGGGAGTTGGATCTTGGGTTTGACCTGCGCGGAAATTTCAGAGGAAGACACATATTTATAGGTAGAGGGAGCTAGGAGAGTCCAAATGAGGTGCGGTTTTCAGCCACGCGATCATGATCAAACGACCGAGATGATGGAGCAGAGTTAGGTGGGTTTTGGGCCAAATTGGAAGGGTGTTGGGCTGCAACACACACGAGGCCTTCTCGGTCCCTCGGTTAACCGTTGGAGTATCAAACGAAGTCCAAATGATACGAAACTTGACAGGTGGTCTACCAGTAGTAAACCAAGGCCGCTTGGCAAGTCTCAGTCCAATCCGGAAATGTTTAATCCCCACACACAAAAGAAAGGTAGAAATGACCACCGGAGGAGAACGAAGCGCCGGAATGCAAAACGGACAACGGGGAAAAAACTCGGATGCATGAGACGAACACGTATGCAAAAGAAATGCGCATGATGACATGATATGCAATGCATGACACGCAAGCAATTACAAGGCAACAACAGCGAATAACTGGACGACACCTGGCACATCAGTCTCGGGGCGTTACAGCAAGCAAACACCGGAAAGAAGCACAGCATAGTAAACAACCAACACATGAACATGGTATGATATGCGAGATGCGGTATGCGATGCATATGCATGATTTGACAAGGAATCATTGAACCTGGCCACAACTTGGAAATCCAAGTGCCACTGGAAAGGTGAGATGAAATCGCTTGAAAACGATATAAAGATCACCCGAATCGGAGTTACGGTTTGGAAATGGCAAGCAATTCAAATATGGCACCGGTCTGTGATTTACAGCAAGTAGCCATCTAAATGCAACAAGATGAACATGCTACAGCACCCAAACATGGCAACAAAATACATGGCAGGGATCCACTCATGATGCTTAACAAAAGACTAGCACTGAGCTACGGTCAATTCATCCATTAACAGGTTCAAACAAGCATGGCAAAATGCATATGGTAAACAGATCTCAGACTTAGTGAAATTAACACTTGTCTGGAATTTCAGATTAGGTAGCACACTTCGGAGCATGAAAACTATATGCTACAGGACCTGAACATGGCAAAGTAAAGCATGGCATGGAGCTACTCAAAGAGCTTAACAAAAGTTCCTTAGTGACCTTGAGCCAGAAGGGATCAGAAAATACAATTGCAATCATGTGAACATGGCAAAAACATAATCAGGTTACAGACTTAGAGAAAACTGGAGCATGCTGAAACAGATATCAAGTAGGCATGTTTACGAGCTCGATGCACTCACTACAGAGCAAGTCATGACAATCTAAGCATACACCCATCAAGAATACACATTATACAAGCTAGACATGGCAAGAACAATAACATAGCATGCACGGATCAACTACAACATCCTTGGCAAAATCGCTAACAAGTAGACAATCTGCCCAGATTCATGAAGTAGCCAAAAGTAGAGCTCGATTGACTCAAGCTAGGGTGCTCCATAATTGCAAACAAAGACATGGATGGATAGAGCACCGCAATATGAACAAAACATCCTTACTGATTATCCTCAAAAGAGTCATGGATCACTAGGAAACAACATGAACATATGACATAATGAGATAAATAGACCAAGGACTTAGTGGAAATGCTAAGTCCCTGAAATCAGCATTAACAAGTGCACCACTTTGCAAGCTTGTGCTAGTCACCACACACATCACAAAAATACATGGGTTGCACCTCTGGTATGGTAATCCTGTTCCGGAAGTCATGCTACTAGATCATGATGAACCTACAAACTATGAAGAAGCGATGGTGAGCCCAGATTCCGTAAAATGGCTTGAAGCCATGAAATCTGAGATGGGATCCATGTATGAGAACAAAGTATGGACTTTGGTTGACTTGCCCGATGATCGCCAAGCAATTGAGAATAAATGGATCTTCAAGAAGAAGACTGACGCTGACGGTAATATTACTGTCCACAAAGCTCGACTTGTCGCAAAAGGTTTTCGACAAGTTCAAGGGGTTGACTACGATGAGACCTTCTCACCCGTAGTGATGCTTAAGTCTGTCCGAATCATGTTAGCAATTGCCGCATTTTATGATTATGAAATTTGGCAGATGGATGTCAAAACTGCATTCCTGAATGGATTTCTGGAAGAAGAGTTGTATATGATGCAACCGGAAGGTTTTGTCGATCCAAAGGGAGCTAACAAAGTGTGCAAGCTCCAGCGATCCATTTATGGACTGGTGCAAGCCTCTCGGAGTTGGAATAAACGCTTTGATAGTGTGATCAAAGCGTTTGGTTTTATACAGACTTTTGGAGAAGCCTGTATTTACAAGAAAGTGAGTGGGAGCTCTGTAGCATTTCTGATATTATATGTGGATGACATATTACTGATTGGAAATGACATAGAATTTCTGGATAGCATAAAGGGATACTTGAATAAGAGTTTTTCAATGAAAGACCTCGGTGAAGCTGCTTACATATTAGGCATAAAGATCTATAGAGATAGATCAAGACGCTTAATTGGACTTTCACAAAGCACATACCTTGACAAGATTTTGAAGAAGTTCAAAATGGATCAAGCAAAGAAAGGGTTCTTGCCTGTGTTACAAGGTGTGAAGTTGAGTCAGACTCAATGCCCGACCACTTCAGAAGATAGAGAGAAAATGAAAGATGTTCCCTATGCTTCAGCCATAGGCTCTATCATGTATGCAATGCTGTGTACCAGACCTGATGTGTGCCTTGCTATAAGTCTAGAAGGGAGGTACCAAAGTAATCCAGGAGTGGATCACTGGACAGCGGTCAAGAACATCCTAAAGTACCTGAAAAGGACTAAAGGATATGTTTCTCGTATATGGAGGTGACAAAGAGCTCATCATAAATGGTTACGTTGATGCAAGCTTTGACACTGATCCGGACGATTCTAAATCGCAAACCGGATACATGTTTACATTAAACGGTGGAGCTGTCAGTTGGTGCAGTTCTAAACAGAGCATCGTGGCGGGATCTACGTGTGAAGCGGAATACATAGCTGCTTCGGAAGCAACGAATGAAGGAGTCTGGATGAAGGAGTTCATATCCGATCTAGGTGTTATACCTAGTGCATCGGGTCCAATGAAAATCTTTTGTGACAATACTGGTGCAATTGCCTTGGCGAAGGAATCCAGATTTCACAAGAGAACCAAGCACATCAAAAGACGCTTCAATTCCATCCGGGATCTAGTCCAGGTGGGAGACATAGAGATTTGCAAGATACATACGGATCTGAATGTTGCAGACCCATTGACTAAGCCTCTTCCACGAGCAAAACATGATCAGCACCAAGGCTCCATGGGTGTTAGAATCATTACTGTGTAATCTAGATTATTGACTCTAGTGCAAGTGGGAGACTGAAGGAAATATGCCCTAGAGGCAATAATAAAGTTATTATTTATTTCCTTATATCATGATAAATGTTTATTATTCATGCTAGAATTGTATTAAGCGGAAACATAATACATGTGTGAATACATAGACAACAGAGTGTCACTAGTATGCCTCTACTAGACTAGCTCGTTAATCAAAGATGGTTATGTTTCCTAACCATGGACAAAGAGTTGTTATTTGATTAATGGGATCACATCATTAGGTGAATGATCTGATTGACATGACCCATTCCATTAGCTTAGCACCCGATCGTTTAGTATGTTGCTATTGCTTTCTTCATGACTTATACATGTTCCTATGACTATGAGATTATGTAACTCCCGTTTACCGAAGGAACACTTTGTGTGCAACCAAACGTCACAACGTAACTGGGTGATTATAAAGGTGCTCTACAGGTGTCTCCGAAGGTACATGTTGGGTTGGCGTATTTCGAGATTAGGTTTTGCCACTCCGATTGCCGGAGAGGTATCTCTGGGCCCTCTCAGTAATGCACATCACATAAGCCTTGCAAGCATTGCGACTAATGAGTTAGTTGCGGGATAATGGATTATGGAACAAGTAAAGAGACTTGCCGGTAACGAGATTGAACTAGGTATTGGATACCGACGATCGAATCTCGGGCAAGTAACATACCGATGACAAAGGGAACAACGTATGTTGTTATGCGGACTGACCGATAAAAGATCTTCGTAGAATATGTAGGAGCCAATATGAGCATCCAGGTTCCGCTATTGGTTATTGACCGGAGACATGTCTCGGTCATGTCTACATTGTTCTCGAACCGGTAGGGTCCGCACGCTAAAGGTTTCAATGACAGTTATATTATGAGTTTATGCATTTTGATGTACCGAAGTTTGTTCGGAGTCCCGGATGTGATCACGGACATGACGAGGAGTCTCGAAATGGTCGAGACATAAAGATTGATATATTGGAAGCCTATATTTGGATATCGGAAGTGTTCCGGGTGACATCGGGATTTTACCGGATTACCGGGAGGTTACTGGAACCCCCCGGGAGGTATATGGGCCTTAATGGGCCTTAGTGGAAGAGAGGAGAGGTGGCCAGGGCTGGGCCGCATGCCCCTCCCCCCTAGTCCGAATAGGACAAGGAGAGAGGGGGCCGGCGCCCCCCTTCCTTCTCTCTCTCCTCTTTCCCACTTAACGAATCCTATTCCAACTAGGAAAGGGGGGGAATCCTACTCCCGGAGGGAGTAGGACTCCTTCTGGCACGCCCTATGATGGCCGGCCACCCCCCCCCCTTTGATCCTTTATATACGGAGGCAGAGGTCACCCCTTGAGACACAAGTTGATCCACGTGATCATATTCTTAGCCGTGTGCGGTGCCCCCTTCCACCATAGTCCTCGATAATATTATAGCGGTGCTTAGGTGAATCCCTGCGACGATAGTACATCAAGATCGTCACCACGCCGTCGTGCTGACGGAACTCTTCCCCGACACTTTGCTGGATCGGAGTCCGGGGATCATCATCGAGCTGAACGTATGCTAGAACTCGGAGGTGCCGTAGTTTCGGTGCTTGATCAGTCGGGCCGTGGAGACGTACGACTACATCAACCTAATGCTTCCGTTGTCGATCTACAAGGGTACGTAGATCACACTCTCCCCTCTTGTTGCTATGCATCACCATGATCTTCCGTGTGCGTAGGAAATTTTTTGAAATTACTACGAAACCCAACAATGTGATTGCGAGAGCTAGGAACTCCGGGAAAAGAAAAGATAAAGCATCTCGAACCCAGAATGTGATATGATGCACCTCCGGGATAAGGAATTAATCACTTGGATGAAACAAGAATAAGAATTACATTATGCTTATCCTTCACCAATTAAATTGAAGACAAGCAATGGATTTGACATATTACTTATTCTTGTAAAAGGTCAAGAGAGATATAACATAAACTTGGGAAGGTCTTCGACAAACCACTGGTAGAATTGAAATAACGAATAAATTGATGAGGAAGAGAAGTCTTGAACGAACCACCGTAAGAATTAAAATGAATGAAGAAAAAATAAGGACAACACTGGGAAAAATTAGCAAATGAATGAAGAAGCTTGAGAGAATTTAGATACATGAGAACGAAGGGATCACGAACTGATTAGAGATCACTTGAACGAAGCACCGGTAAAAGAACTGAAAGCTGGAATGAATAATTCTGATATGATGGCCTCCAGAGAATCAAACTGAAAAGACTCCTGAATTGCTCCGGATAGGTGAAAAGAAATCTCACATTTGAAAACAATTATGAGAGGATGGTCTCGAACCAGAACCACGAATCCCTGAGAGAATGGATAAGATATGGAGGTAAAACTCTTCTTCGGTCTTCAAATGTTGAGAATGACGACGAGAAACACCACCATGAGTAATTTAGACACTCCGGAAGAATCAAAAGCGAAGAGGTTGAGCCAACTATGAAAAGAATTTGAAAGATCTTGGAGAAATACATTTGACTAATGATAATTCATTCTTACGTCAAACTTTGACAAGAACTTTAAGGATATCTCCAGGAAATAAGAAGAGTCAGGTAAGATCCTGGGAAAAGACCTGTGGGTTAGGGCCCACTCAAAAGAAACACCGTTGAACGATTACTTGAAAAGAGATATTGCACTGGTTGAATTAAATGGCTTGAATAAGATAACAACCTCGAACTAGGTTGAACGGATCTTGGATGACAAGACAAGCCTTTTGAGAAAGCTTGAGCACGCCGAAACAAAAGAATAGAGAGAAGTGAATTATTATGAGGTGCACCGGTATGAGAAGGCATTGAAATGAGGGAAAGGGTAAGATCAACAAAGCTTGACTTGAAACCACCGAAGAAGATAAAAGAAACGAAGAATGAAGAACTAGAAGCTCCGCTAGTATCTTCATGAGAATCACCGGATAAGACTATTGATAGAAAAATAATGGAGAGGCTTCACATCAATAAGATGGATACTCGATTAAGAAACCTAAGTCCTTCACAAAAAAGGGTGGGTGGGCGGGAAAACAAATTCAACTTGAGATGGATGAAACGAACACCGTAGAGAAAGCTGAGATTGAAACTTGCGGATGTTGCAATGATCGGATCCATTTGAAGAGAAGCAAGCCAGTTAAAAGGGGTTGATGAAAACAATCTTGATAATCAAGAAGGATTGGTATCCACATCGGAGTATGAGAACACCATTTGGGACAGGTAGGGAATCCACATTTGACTTCGAAGCAACTCGAATACCACAACTCCAAACAAAAACAAAGGATTGGCTTGCAGAATAAGCCAGAACAAACATATGATAGAAATTTCGTCCGAAGTTTTCGTGGTGGGGCCTACACGGGCTCGATCATACAGCACCATCATGTACAAGGCAGTGCACATGACATATGAAGCATCCCCGAGTCGGCATAGCCAAGGACTCTTTAAGACACAACGAGACCACTGTAAAACTGACCGTGAATAGGCGGACCACTAGACGTCGAACCCCAATTTCATATCATACATCTGTCGGAAAGATATCCTAAGAGCTACTTGAATTCCCACTTATAAACTCCCGAAATTTTCCGGTTATGCAATCAGGTGTTGGGGATACAGGGGAAGCATAATATCTCACCCAAAACTAGCAAATCCTACATCCAGCTGTATCCATCCTTCAACACATAACCAAGAAACCTTCGGAAATTGTCTACCTCAACCTTCGAAAAGCATCTGTTATACGAGTTATGGGAATACTCCCGAACTCCCGCCCCAGTACTGGGTGGCGTCGAGGTTATCTCACCAACGAACTGCATAAAAGAGATTTTCGATGTCGGCATACTAAACTCAGGTATTCCAGAACTGCAACGATAAAATTATGACGACAACACCTCAGAGCTCAACTCCCCGGGACACTTCCACAAAACCCCTGACAGGAGGCACCAAGACAATGTTCTCGTCATAAAACCATCGGAACGATTCCAAGATACCCGCGTGATCCTAAAAAAATTAGTGAAATTTGAGAAGAGAAGAGTCAAAACTCTACGTCAGGATGCCTTACCAGAGCGATGAGGAGACTCGGAAGTAAAAAAGAATTCCTAAACTCTCCGATATATAATTCCTAAATGACTCAAAACATTTTTCTAGACACAACTCGGCCGCTAAAAATGATCAAGCAATGGGGCTCCTAAGGTCGGGAAAGGCTCCGATTACCAACTTGTAACGCCCTCGATGCGGCTATATCTCCCACGTGTCGAAGCACGACTTAGAGGCATAACCGCATTCAAAGCAATGTCGCAAGTGAGGTAATCTTCACACAACCCATGTAATACATAAGGGAAAGAGAGACATAGTTGGCTTACAATCGCCACTTCACATAATTACAAGAATAAAGCATTACATCATCCAAATACACTCAAGGTCCGACTACGGAACCAAAATAAGAGAAGAACTCCAAATGCGACAAAGGTCCCCGATCGACCCCAACTGGGCTCCATTACTGATCAACTAGAACGGAACAACACAAAAGACAAGATCTTCATCGAGCTCCTCCTGAGCTGGGTTGCGTCATCTGCACAGACTCATCGGCACCTGCAAGCTGGTTTTGGAAGTATCTATGAGCCACGGGGACTCAGCAATCTCGCACCCTCGCGATCGAGACTATTTAAGCTTATGGGTAAGGTAAAAGGTATGAGGTGGAGCTGCAGTAAGCGACTAGCATATATGGTGGCTAACCTATGCAAATGAGAGCGAGAAGAGAAGGCAAAGCACGGTCGATAAAAGTATGATCAAGAAGTGATCCTAAAACAACCTACGTCAAGCATAACTCCAACACCGTGTTCACTTCCCGGACTCCGCCGGAAAGAGACCATCACGGTTACACACGCGGTTGATGCATTATAATTTAAGGTCAACTTCAGGTTTTCTACAACCGGACGTTAACAAATTCCCATCTGCCCATAACCGCGGGCACGGCTTTCGAAAGTTCAAATCCCTGCAGGGGTGTCCCAACTTAGCCCATCACAAGCTCTCACGGTCAACGAAGGAATAGACCTCCTCCCGAGACATTCCGATCAGACTCGGTATCTCGGTTCTACAAGACATCCTCGACAATGGTAAAACAAGTCCAGCAAAGCTGCCCGATGCACCGACATACTGATGGGAGCTGCACATATCTCGTTCTCAGGGCAACACCGGATGAGACATCCTATGAGTAAAACCAGCCCTCAAGTTTCCCCGAGGTGGCCCCGCAGTCTACTCAGTTCGGACCAACACTTAGACAAGCACCGGCCCGGGGGGGTTAAAATAAAGATGACCCTTGGGCTGGCCTAACCCAAGGGAAAAAGAGGCTAGGTGGCGAATGGTAAAACCAAGGTTGGGCCTTGCTGGAGGAGTTTTATTCAAAGCGAACTATCAAGGGGTTCCCATTATACCCAACCGCATAAGGAACGCAAAATCCGGGAATATAACACCGATATGACGGAAACTAGGGCGGCAAGAGTGGAACAAAACACCAGGCATAAGGCCGAGCCTTCCACCCTTTACCAAGTATATAGATGCGTTAATTAAATAAGATATATAGTGATATCCCAACAAGTAAACATGTTCCAACAAGGAACAACATCTCCATGTTCCAACAAGGAACAAACTTCAATCTTCACCTGCAACTAACAATGCTATAAGAGGGGCTGAGCAAAGCGGTAACATTGCCAATCAACGGTTTGCTAGGACAAGGTGGGTTAGAGGCTTGGTTGAACAAAATGGGAGGCATGATAAGCAAGTGGTAGGTATCACAGCAAAGGCATAGCAAAAGAGCGAGCAACTAAGCAAGCAAAGATAGAAGTGATTTCGAGGGTATGATCATCTTGCCTGAAATCCCGCAAGGAAGAAGAACAAGACCATGAAGAAGACAAACGGACGTAGACGAACGGGTCCTCACAAACGCGACGTTACCGGAACCAACCCGAAGAAGCAAACACCGGAAAGAAGCACAACATAGTAAACAACCAACACATGAACATGGTATGATATGCGAGATGCGGTATGCGATGCATATGCATGATTTGACAAGGAATGATTGAACCTGGACTCAACTTGGAAATCCAAGTGTGCCACTGGAAAGGTGAGATGAAATCGCTTGAAAACGATATAAAGATCACCGGAATCGGAGTTACGGTTTGGAAATGGCAAGCAATTCAAATATGGCACTGGTCTGCGATTTACAGCAAGTAGCCATCTAAATGCAACAAGATGAACATGCTACAGCACCCAAACATGGCAACAAAATACATGGCAGGGATCCACTCATGATGCTTAACAAAAGACTAGCACTGAGCTACGGCCAATTCATCCATTAACAGGTTCAAACAAGCATGGCAAAAATGCATATGGTAAATAGATCTCAGACTTAGTGAAATTAACACTTGTCTGGAATTTCAGATTAGGTAGCACACTTCGGAGCATGAAAACTATATGCTACAAGACCTGAACATGGCAAAGTAAAGCATGGCATGGAGCTACTCAAAGAGCTTAACAAAAGTTCCTTGGTGACCTTGAGCCAAAAGGGATCAGAAAATACAATTGTAAGCATGTGAACATGGCAAAAACATAATCAGGTTACAGACTTAGAGAAAACTGGAGCATGCTGAAACAGATATCAAGTAGGCATGTTTACGAGCTCGATGCACTCACTACAGAGCAAGTCATGACAATCTAAGCATACACCCATCAAGAATACACATTATACAAGCTAGACATGGCAAGAACAATAACATAGCATG
Organism: Triticum dicoccoides; assembly: GCF_002162155.2. Taxonomy (NCBI): domain Eukaryota; kingdom Viridiplantae; phylum Streptophyta; class Magnoliopsida; order Poales; family Poaceae; genus Triticum; species Triticum dicoccoides. Next base: position 417,377,670 of record NC_041390.1, on the reverse strand, counting down.
CACGGATCAACTACAACATCCTTGGCAAAATTGCTAACAAGTAGACAATCTGCCCAGATTCACGAAGTAGCCAAAAGTAGAGCTCGATTGACTCAAGCTAGGGTGCTCCATAATTGCAAACAAAGACATGGATGGATAGAGCACCGCAAGATTAACAAAACATCCTTACTGATCATCCTCGAAAGAGGCACGGATCACTAGGAAACAACATGAACATATCGCATAATGAGATAAACAGACCAAGGACTTAGTGGAAATGCTAAGTCCCTGAAATCAGCATTAACAAGTGCACCATTTTGCAAGCTTGTGCTAGTCACCACACACATCACAAAAATACATGGGTTGCACCTCTGGATAGATGGCAAAACATATAACAAAACACATGTAGAGCTCATGGGCATATCATGCACACATTAATCATGGCAAAAATGACAAATATCTAAATGGAGTAGCAGATCTGACAAATATCTCAAGTAGCACTCTTCTAACAACATTTCGGGCATCAAGATGAACTCAAATGAAACTGATGCAATGGAATGAAATGATGTACTCTGTGAGACGAACATTTTGATATGCTATATGCATGAATCGGAGCTACAGATGCAAAGTTACAATGCGATGAAGATGGGCATGTGAATCTGGGAATTCGGGGACTTAGACGAAATTACCACCTCCAGATCTAGGGTTTGGCAGCGCGCGAACCGAGGCGGCGGCGGATCTCGCCGGATCCGCGCCGGAGAAGGCAGGGGCGGCGGTGGCCGGACTTGATGCGGGGGACGGCCGGAGTTGGGCTCGCCGGAGCCACCGGAAGAAGAGGCCGGCACGGTGCGGGCGATGTGGCGCCAACGAGGAGGCGCAGCACTGGCGCGGTGGACTGGCGCGGTGCACGGTGGTGGTCGCCGGAGCGTGCGGCGGCGCCGGGCGGTGGGCGGTGA
>NC_041390.1:417323174-417376339 GCF_002162155.2 Triticum dicoccoides | reverse complement strand
AGGATGCCGCTGAGGTGGCGGCGCGTGGTTGGAGGAGATTGGCGGCGGGGTGACGTGGCGGCTCGCCATTGGGCGGAGTGAGGTGGCCGGCTGGGTGGACGCGTCCGCCGGCGGGCAGACATGTCCGGCGGCATGGAGAGAGGTGAGATCTAGGGTTTCGTCCGCGAATTTGGAAGGATTGCACATATATATAGGTAGAGGGAGCTAGGAGAGTCCAAATGAGGTGCGGTTTACGGCCACGCGATTGTGATCGAACGACCGAGATGATGGAGCAGGTTTAGGTGGGTTTTGGGCCACTTGGAGGGGTGTTGGGCTGCAACACACACGAGGCCTTTTCGGTCCCTCGGTTAACCGTTGGAGCATCAAACGAAGTCCAAATGGTACGAAACTTGACAGGCGGTCTACCGTTAGTAACCCAAGGCCGCTTGGCAAGTCCCGGTCCAATCCAGAAATGTTTAACCCCCACACATGTGAAGAAGGTAGAAATGACCACCGGAGGAGAACGAAGCACCGGAATGCAAAACGAAGCACCGGAATGCAAAACAGACAACGGGGAAAATGCTCGGATGCATGAGACGAACACGTATGCAAATGAAATGCACATGATGACATGATATGCAATGCATGACACGCAATCAATGACAAGGCAACAACGGCGAATAACTAGACGACACCTGGCACATCGGTCTCGGGGCGTTACAACTCTTTATCCCTTTCTTATTCAGTACATGGGATGTGTAAAGATTACCCCTCTTGCGACATGCCTACTATGTGGTTATGCCTCTAAGTCGTGCTCCGACATGTGCGAGATATAGCCGCATCGTGTGTGTTACAAGTTGGTATCAGAGCCATCCCCGACTTAGGAGCCCCCTGCTTGATCGAATCGCTGGCGTTGTTGAGTCTAGAACAAAATGTTTTGAGTCTTAGGATTATATATATCGGAGAGTAGGATTATTTTTACTCCTCACTCCCTTCATCGCTCTGGTGAGGCCTCCTGACATAGAAGTTTTGACTCTTCCCTCCTCAAATTTCACTAAAAAAATTTAGGATCACGCGGGTATCTTGGAATCGTTTTGATGGTTTTGTGACGAGAACATTGTTTTTGGTACCTCCTGACATTTAGGGGTTGTGGCAGTGTCCCAGGGAGTTGAGCTCCGAGGTGTAGTCGTCACAATTTTATCGTTGCAGTTCTGGAATACCTGAGTTTCACTGACATCGAAAATCTCTTTTATGCAGTTGTTGGTGAGATAACCTCGACGCCACCCAGTACTGGGGCGGGAGTTCAGGAGTATTGCCATAACTTGTATAACGGATGCTTTTCGAAGGTTGAGGTAAATGATTTCCGAAGGTTTCTTGGTTATGTGTTGAAGGATGGATACAGCTGAATGTAGGATTTGCTAGTTTTGGGTGAGATATTATGCTTCCCTTGTATCCCCAACACCTGATTGCATAACCAGAAAGTTTCGGAAGTTTATAAGTGGGAATTCAAGTAGCACCTAGGATATCTTTTCCGACAGATGCATGATACGAGATTGGGGTTCAACGTCTAGTGGTCCGCCTATCCATGGTTGGTTTTACAATGGTCTCGTTGTGTCTTAAAGAGTCTTTGGCTATGCTGACTCGGGGATGCTTCGTATATCATGTGCACTGCCTTGTACATGATGGTGTTGTACGATCGAGCCCATGTGTGCCCCACCATGAAAACTTCGGATGAAATCTCTATCATATGTTTGTTCCGGCTTATTCTGCAAGCCAATCCTTTGTTTTGTTTTTCAGTTTTGGTACTCGAGTTGCTTCAAAGTTAAATGTTGATTCCATACCTTTTCTAAGTGGTGTTCTCATATTTCTATGTGAATACCAATCCTTCATGATAATTGAGATTGTCATGTCAAGCCTTTTCAACCGGTGTGCTCTTCTTCAAGTGGATCCGATCATTTTAACATCCGCAAGATCACCTCTCGGTTTTCCCAACGTTATTTGTTTCATCCATCCCAAGTTGCCTTTGTTTTCCCGCCCACCCACCCCTTTTTCTTCAAGGATTCAGATGTCTTAATCAAGTATCCTTTTATTGATGTGAAGTTTCTTCATTCTTTCCTCAATGTTCTTACCTAGTGGTTCTCATGAAGATGCTCTACAAGTTCATTATTCTTTGTTCTCTTTCTTCTCCGGTGGATTCAATTCAAGCTTTGTCGATCATATCCTTTCCTCATTTCAAATGTTTTCTCATGTCGATGCACCACTTAATCATTCACCTCTCTCTATTCAATTGTTCCGGAGTGCTGAAGATATCTCAGAAGATTCAAGTTTTCCATTCTCAATTCGTTCAAGTTCTTTTGAGGATGTTATCTCATTCAAGCCATTTAAATCTTACCGGTGCATCATTCAAATATTCGCTAATCAGCTCGGGATCTCTTCGTTCTCTTATATCTATTTTCCCTCAAGTATCTTCATTCGTTTTCAAATTCTTCCCGGTGAATTGTGCCTTTCCTACCTTCATTTTTAATTCTTATGGTGGATCATTCAAGAATTCTCTTCTGTTGTTATTGTATCAATTCTTTCTTTCTTTCTTCTCAATCCTACCGGTGGTTCGTTGAAAACCTTCCCAAGTTTGCGCTATATCTCTCTTAATCATTTCTACGAGAATAAGTAGTATGCCAAATCCATTGTGGGTCATCAATTTAATTGTTGAAGGATAAGCATAATGTAATTCTTATTCTTGTTTCATCAAGGGAGGTCAATTCCTTATTCCGGAGGCTCATCAAATTCTCGGTTTCAATTGTTTCATCTTTCCTTTTCCCGGAGTTCCAAGCTCTCTCAAGTATGTCACCACGAAGCTCCATTTAAATCATCGCAAGGCTTCACCTTGTGTTTTCAACTTCTCTTTCTTTCGTTGTCCTTTTATTACCAAAGTTTGTCATGGAGGCTCTATATGATGGTTCATCAAGTATTTAATTCTTTCTTGAAGTGTTCATTGAGGTTCTTTCAGAGGAGCTCAAGTATTCTCCATCTTGCATTCCATAGTGCAATTCTTTATACCTTATCTTTTGAGGTGGTGTTATGTCATTGTTGATAATTTCCCTTCGTGTTTCATGATTCTCAAGTTTTCAAGAGTGACATATCTAAATCCATCATTTTCTCTTCATTCAAGAGATCCTTTTAACCAATCAATCTTTTTGTTGGAGTTATATTGGGTTATATTTCACCTAAAGCCTATCCTAAGGATGGTTGCGATTGTGGTGCTTATCAATGATCCAATCTTCTCCTTCCTATCTCGGTGAAGAAGTTTTTCATCTCTTCTTTGTTCCCGATCAATCTTTATTTTTCGGGGGCAGAACTTCACCACAGTTTTGAGATGTTTTCCCATAAGCCCACTACAAGATTATTCGTTTCATTGTTGGTCTTTCCAACAACCCCGTTTTAACCTTCTTGGAAGGATGCTTTCAAATTCACTCGACGTAGAAGACGTTGTTTTCTTCTTTGTTACTTTCAGTCCGTTCTATCTTCTGTTCCGGAGGCATTGTGATGTTGCTCTCTTCACTCATCATCTCGGATTGTGAGGATCATGTTATTTTTCGTGCTTATCCATTTAACCGGAGAGTTGTGGCTATCATTCCTCTTTTAACCAGAGTCTTATCCAAGTGCTTTCATTTTGCCAAGTTCATATTCTATGCCTTCCATTTCCAACCGGAGTGTCGTCGTAATTGATCCTTATCGTTCCTTGTATATCTCATTTCTACCGGAGTGCTTGCATGTACTTCTTGCCAATTGCAACCCTTTACTCATGTATTTCAACCTACAAGGTTCTAGTAATGTTCCTTGTTCCTCTTTTCTAACGGAGTGTTTTCAACTTTGTTCATCTTTGTTGTATTCTTTCTTTCAATTTGTTCAACCTCTCAAGGTTTGTGGTTTCATTCGTTTGTCCAAGAAGCAACTCTGTTTTACCTCTTCTCTTCCTCTCCCATTTCCCTCTGGTGCCATCCTAGATCTCGAAACGAGATCCTCTTGTAGTGGTGGAGTGTTGTGACGCCCCGAGACCGTTGCGCCAGGTGTCTTCCAGTTATTCGTTGTTGTTGCCTCGTCTTTCGCTTGTGTGTTGCATCTTGCCATGTCATCATCCGCATTGCATCATCATGTTTTCAAAACTTGCATTCGTCCGGGTCTCCCCGTTCTCTTCGTTGTCCGTTCCGAGCCCAGACACACTTGCACGCGCCCGTGGCACGTCCGAAATATTATTTTATAAGTGGCCGAAAAATTTTCTCGGAATGGGACGAAAGTTGGTGTGCTGTCTTATTATAGAGTAGGTAGGCCGCCTGCCAAGTTTCATCGCATTCGGAGTTCGTTTGATGCCCCAACGAATAACTATAGCGGCAATATAGTCGGTCAAACATCGGACGTTTTCGGTCTCCGAAAACAGCCGTCGGGCCTCTCTCTCTTCTCTTCTCAGCCCAAGCCTTTCCGCACAGCCCACTACCACTCACCGTCAGGCCCAACTTAAACTCTCTCGTCAGCCCGCGGCCCCCCTCGCGCGCGCGTCCGAAAGCTGTCCCGGACCCGACCAGGGCAGTCGTCACCGTTGGATCCGGATCATCCCCAAACATTTACAAAACGTCTCCGTTTTCTTAATTGGGCTCCCTAACCTATTTATCCGAGACCGTCCAATTTTGATCGGAGGGTCCAAATCTAATCCTTTTGTCCCTATATAGACAACCCCTACCCAAATCAGATCAAACCCTAAAATCTAGAAGATGTGTCCCGTCGCCCGCCGCCGTTTTCCAAATGTTCCTCTGGATCTCCCCTGTCTGATCCACCCAACTAACCTCCTCCTTTCCCCGATCCAGCGCGCCCGAGCTCCACCTTATGTGCCCTCCTCCTCGTCGTTTCGGCCGTAGCAGACGAACAGGAGGCCTCACGCCTGCCTCCTCCTCGTTGCCTCGCTCGAACCCAACAGGAGAGGAGCTCCTCCACGTCGTGCTCCTCACCGAGCCCTGCCTCGTCACCGGAGAGGATCTCCTGCAGGACCTCCGGCCTCCTCCCATGTTCGGCCGCCGCAGCACCGGAGCTCCCTCCGCCGTCGAGCACCCCCAGCAGATGAGCCCCGCGCTGCCCTTCCTTCCTTTCCCTGTCCTTCTTCCTCTCCCTCTCTCTTCTTTCTCTCTCTGTCACTCATCGCTCCCTCTGTCTCTTACAGGAACCCGGCGACATGGCACCCCGAAGCCCTAAGGCCTGAGCACCCACGGGACCACGTCGAGCAGATGGACACTGCCCTTCCTTGCAGATGCTTCGCCGCTTTGAGTCCAGGTCGGGCCACCATCTCCGGCCGACCCTCCCTCTCCTGCCTCCGGTCCTCTGTTTTCTGAAGCTCACGTCTCTCTCTGCTCTCTCTGTCCTTCGACTAGGGACGCCACGACCGTCCTCTTCTTCGGATCAAGGCGCCGCCCATCGGATCCGGTTCCCCTCGGCATCCACATCGAGCTCCGGCCCAGTCCAGCCTCGCACCTTCCCCGCCAGGTCCTGTCGCCATGGCTGCAGGCCTCTTTATTTCCTCGTTGTGAGCAACTTCCTCTCGTACCTGAAACTTTCGTTTTTTTACTAGATCCGTCCCAGCTTGTAGAGGTTATTTAGTTTGGCCACTATATTTTTCCACAAACAGATCACATAGCCTAGTGGCTGTTCCCTTGAGGACATATCAGGACGTCCGTGGTTTGAGTCCCAGGCGCCCCTTTCTTTAATTTTTGCACACGGAGTCACTCAACCACTTGGGCCAAATTCTCCTGGGCTGCTGCGGTATGCTGCAATTCGGCCCATGCATATTTTTTCCGAGCCCTGCAAATTTTGCTATTTATCCTGAGACTGCCTTTTTACAAAAATGTCCCTCATGTTCATGCATATAATAACTCCACAACCGTGCATCGGTTTAAAATGTTTTATATATATATAAAATACTTAGAATTTTGTGTACGTTAATAATATGCTACTTTCCTTCATATTTAACATGTTTAAAATGTTGTTTGTTTAAATTTGCTTAAATAACTTGCTAAAATTATTTAATTCATAACTAATTAATCGTAGCTCCAAACTTAATAAACTTTATATGTAAATTGGATAGAAAAATGCCTAGTTTAACATGGTGCCCTCTTCTTGCGTGTTTAACAACTCCAAAATATGGTTTAGGGCAGAACAGTACCAAAACCTAAAATATGCACATGAGGAGTTTCCAGACTTGTTGTTTGTTGTTACGGCCTCATTTAAACTTGCCTAGATGGGTAGTTTTCATTTGCTCCACCTCTTGCCATGCTAACCAACATTTAATATTGTGGGGTACATAAACGAGAGTGAACTAAATAAGTCATGTGGTGTTTCGTCAATATACAACTCGTTGCATATTGAGCTCCACTTAACTTGTAGTTTTGCTTGTGCACTTTGCCATGCCATGCCTCATTAAACCGGACATGCATCATACTTGATTGTGCATCATGCCATGTTATGTGATGGTTGTTTACTATGTTGTTTGCTTCTTTCCGGTGTTGCTTCTTCGGGTTAGTTCTGATAATGTCGTGTTTGTGAGGATCCGTTCGACTACGTCTGTTTGTCTTCTTCATGGACTCGTTCTTTTCCTTGCGGGATCTCAGGCAAGATGACCATACCCTCGAAATCACTTCTATCTTTGCTTGCTAGTTGCTCGCTCTATTGCTATGCCGCGATACCTACCACTTGCTTTATCATGCCTCCCATATTGCCATGTCAAACCTCTAACCCACCTTTCCTAGCAAATGTTGTTTGGCTATGTTACCACTTTGCTCAGCCTCTCTTATAGCGTTGCTAGTTGCAGGTGAAGATTGAAGTTTGTTCCTTGTTGGAACATGGGTTTTGTTGGGATATCATTATTATATCTTGTTTACTTTAATGCACCTATATACTTGGTAAAGGGTGGAAGGCTCGGCCTTATGCCTGGTGTTTTGTTCCACTTTTGCTGGCCTAGTTTCCGTCGTACCGATGTTATGTTCCTTGATTTTGCGTTCCTTACGCAGTTGGGGGAATGGGACCCCCTTGACAGTTTGCTTTGAATAAAACTCCTCCAGCAAGGCCCAACCTTGGTTTTACCATTTGCCACCTAAGCCTTTTTCCCTCGGGTTTCCGGAGCCCGAGGGTCATCTTTATTTTAAACCCCCGGGCCAGTGCTTCTCTGAGTGTTGGTCCAACCTGTCAGCAGCCGGTGGCCACCAGGGGCAACTCTGGGTTGGCCTACCGGAATCTTGGACAATCCGGTGTGCCCTGAGAACGAGATATGTGCAGCTCCTATCGGGATTTGTTAGCACATTCGGGTGGCTTTGCTGGTCTTGTTTTACCATTGTCGAAATGTCTTGTAACCGGGATTCCGAGTCTGATCGGGTCTTCCTGGGAGAAGGAATATCCTTCGTTGACCGTGAGAGCTTGTGATGGGCTAAGTTGGGACACCCCTGCAGGGTTTGAACTTTCGAAAGCCGTGCCCGCGGTTATGGGCAGATGGGAATTTGTTAATATCCAGTTGTAGAGAACTTGACACTTAACTTAATTAAAATGCATCAACCACGTGTGTAGCCGTGATGGTCTCTTTCCGGCGGAGTCCGGGAAGTGAACACGGTCTCGTGTTATGCTTGAACGTAAGTAGCTTCAGGATCACTTCTTGATCACTTATTAGCTTCTCGACCGTGCTTTGCTTCTCTTCTTGCTCTTTTTTGCGTAAGGTAGCCACCATATATGCTAGTGCTTGCTGCAGCTCCACCTCACTACCCTTTCCTACCCATAAGCTTAAATAGTCTTGATCTCGCGGGTGTGAGATTGCTGAGTCCTCGTGACTCACAGATACTTCCAAACAGTTGCAGGTGCCAGTGATACCAGTCCAGATGATGCAATAGAGCTCAAGTGGGAGCTCGATGAAGATCGTGTTCGTTGTGTTGTTTCATTTCCTTTCGATCGATAGTGGAGCCCAGTTGGGGCGATCGGGGATCTAGCATTAGGGGTTGTCTTTCTTTATTTTGGTTCCGTAGTCGGACCTTGATTGTATTCTGGATGTTGTATGATATTTATGTATTGTTTGAAGTGCCGATTGTAAGCCAACTCTTTATCCCTTTCTTATTCAGTACATGGGATGTGTAAAGATTATCCCTCTTGCGACATGCCTACTATGCGGTTATGCCTCTAAGTCGTGCTCCGACACGTGCGAGATATAGCCGCATCGTGGGTGTTACAAGATGGTTAAGTTTCCTAACCATAGACATGAGTTGTCATTTGATTAACGGGATCACATCATTAGGAGAATGATGTGATTGACCTGACCCATTCCGTTAGCTTAGCACTTGATCGTTTAGTATGTTTCTATTGCTTTCTTCATGACTTATACATGTTCTATGACTATGAGATTATGCAACTCCCGTTTACTGGAGGAACACTTTGTGTGCTACCAAACGTCACAACATAACTAGGTGATTATAAAGGTGCTCTACAGGTGTCTCCGAAGGAACTTCTTGAGTTGGCGTATTTCGAGATTAGGATTTGTCACTCCGATTGTCAGAGAGGTATCTCTGGGCCCACTCGGTAATGCACATCATATAAGCCTTGCAAGCATTGTAACTAATGAGTTAGTTGCGGGATGATGTATTACGGAATGAGTAAAGAGACTTGCCGGTAACGAGATTGAACTAGGTATTGAGATACCGATGATCGAATCCCGGGCAAGTAACATACCGATGACAAAGGGAACAACGTATGTTGTTATGCGGTTCGACCGATAAAGATCTTCGTAGAATATGTAGGAGCCAATATGGGCATCCAGATACCGCTATTGGTTATTGACCAGAGAAGTGTATCGGTCATGTCTACATAGTTATCGAACCCGTAGGGTCCGCACGCTTAACATTCGTTGATGATATAGTATTTATGAGTTATGAATGTTGGTAACCGAATGTTGTTCGGAGTTCCGGATAAGATCATGGACATGACGAGGAACTCCGGAATGGTCCGGAGATAAAGTTTGATATATGGGATAATAGTGTTTGTTCTCCGAAAGGGTTCCGGAATTCACCGGAAGGGGTTCTGGATGTTTCCCGAAATGTTTGGGTACGAGAACACTTTATTTGGGCCAAAGGGGAAAGCCCACAAGGTTTTTGGAAAGCGCAAAAGGAAGTTTTGCGGAGTCTAGGGGCCAAACGCCAGGGTCCCTGGCGTCTGGGTCCAGACGCCGGGAACCCTGGCGTCTGGCCCTGGAGTCCGAGAAGGACTCTTGCCTTTTGGGTGAAACCGACTTTGTGGAGGCTTTTACTCCAAGTTTCGACCCCGAGGCTCAACATATAAATAGATTGGTTGGGATAGCACCTAAGACACATCAAGAAACACCAAGCCGTGTGCCGGCAACCCCGTCCCCTCTAGTTTATCCTCCGCCATAGTTTTCGTAGTGCTTAGGCGAAGCCCTGCGAAGATTGTTCTTCACCAACACCGTCACCACGCCGTAGTGCTGCCGGAACTCATCTACTACTTCACCCCTCTTGCTGGATCAAGAAGGCGAGGACGTCATCGAGTTGAATGTGTGCTGAACGCAGAGGTGCCATACGTTCGGTACTTGATCGGGACGGATCGTGAAGGTGTACGACTACATCAACCACGTTGATAAACGCTTCCGCTTACGGTCTACAAGGGTACGTAGACAACACTCTCCCCTCTCGTTGCTATGCATCACCATGATCATGCATGTGCGTAGGAATTTTTTTAAAATTACTATGTTCCCCAACACTAATATCAAATAACCTCTTTTCACCAGCAAGCTTGAAATCATAGTTGAGTTCTTTGATTGCCCAATATGCTTTATGTTCTAACTCAAGAGGCAAATGACAAGCTTTTCCATAAACCATTTTATAAGGAGACATACCCATGGGATTTTTATATGTTGTTCTATAATCCCAAAGTGCATCATCTAATTTCTTAGACCAATTCTTCCTGGACCTATTGACAGTCTTTTGCAAGATTAATTTTATTTCTCTATTGCTAAGTTCAACTTGACCACTAGACTGAGGATGATAAGCAATTCTATGGTTAACATCATACTTGGCAAGCACTTTACGGAAAGCACCATGAATAAAATGTGAACCACCATCAGTCATTAAATATCTAGGGACTCCAAACCTTGGGAAAATAACTTCCTTAAGCATTTTAATAGAGGGGTTGTGATCAACACTACTGGTTGGAATAGCTTCCACCCATTTAGTAACATAATCAACAGCAACCAAAATATGTGTATACCCATTGGAGGAAGGAAAAGGTCCCATGTAATTTAATCCCCAAACATCAAATGGTTCAATAGCAAGTGAATAATTCATAGGCATTTCTTGACGCTTACTGCTACCTCTTGAGCATGCGTTGGTTTTTCCTTGAAGAGGAAAGGGTGATGCAACAAAGTAGCGTAAGTATTTCCCTCGTTTTTGAGAACCAAGGTATCAATCCGGTAGGATATGACACGCAAGTCACCTATACATGCACAAACAATCAAGAACCTCGCAACCAACGCGATAACGGGGTTGTCAATCCCTTCACGGTCACTTGCGGAAGTGAGATCTGATAAAGATAATAAGATGAATATTTTTGGTATTTTTGTTGTATAGATTGAAAAGTAAAGATTGCAAAATAAAATAAATAGTAAAATAGAATTGTAGATCGGAAACTTATATGATATAAAATAGACCCGGGGGCCATAGGTTTCACTAGTGGCTTCTCTCATGATAGCATGTATTACGGTGGGTGAACAAATTACTGTTGAGCAATTGATAGAAAAGCGCATAGTTATGAGAATATCTAGGCATGTTCATGAATATAAGCATCACGTCCGTGTCAAGTAGACCGAAACGATTATGCATCTACTACTATTACTCCACACATCGACCGCTATCCTGCATGCATCTAGAGTATTAAGTTCATAAGAACAGAGTAACACATTAGGCAAGATGACATGATGTAGAGGGATAAACTCAAGCAATATGATATAAACCCCATCTTTTTATCCTCGATGGCAACAATACAATATGTGCCTTGCTACCCCTATTGTCACTGGGAAAGGACACCGCAAGATTGAACCCAAAGCTAAGCACTTCTCCCATTGCAAAAAAGATCAATCTAGTAGGCCAAACTAAACCGATAATTTGAAGAGACTTGCAAAGACATCAAATCATGCATACAAGAATTCAAACAAGAACCAAATATTGTTCATAGATAAATTTGATCATAAATCCACAATTCATCGGATCTCGGCTAACACACCGCAAAAGAATATTACATCGAATAGATCTCCAAGAACATCGAGGAGAACTTTGTATTGAGAACCAAAGAGAGAGAAGAAGCCATCTAGCTAATAACTATGGACCCGAAGTGGTAAACTACTCACACATCATCGGAGAGGCTATGGTGTTGATGTAGAAGCCCTCTGTGATCGATTCCCCCTCCGGCAGATCGTCGGAAAAGGCCCTAGATGGGATCTCACGGGTACAGAAGATTGCGGCTGAGGAAAAGTGGTTTCGTGGCTCTCCTGGATGTTTTTAGGGTATAAGAGTATATATATAGGCGAAAGAAGTACATCAGTGGAGCTATGAGGGGCCCACGAGGGTGGGGGCGTGCCTACCCCCTGGGCGCGCCCTCCTGCCTTGTAGCCACCTCGTTGCGTCTCTGACTTCCACTCCAAGTCTCCTGGATTGCATTTGTTCCAAGAAAGATCCTCGCGAAGGTTTCGTTCCGTTTGGATTCCGTTTGATATTCCTTTTCTGCGGAACACTGAAATAGGCAAAAATCAGAAACTGGCACTGGGCCTCCGGTTAATAGGTTAGTCCCAAAAATAATATAAAAGAGCATATTAAAGCCCATTAAACATCCAAAATAGATAATATAATAGCATGGAACAATCAAAAATTATAGATGCGTTGGAGACGTATCGGCATCCCCAAGCTTAATTCATGCTCGTCCTCGAGTAGGTAAATGATAAAAGCAGAATTTTTTATGTGGAATGCTTCCTAACATAATTTTCAATGTAATTTTCTTTATTGTGGCATGAATATTTAGATCCTAAAAATTCAATATAAAAGTTTAATATTGACATAAAAATAATAATACTTCAAGCATACTAACCAAGCAATTGTGTCTTCTCAAAATAACATAGCCAAAGAAAGCTCATCTCTACAAAATGATATAGTTTGGCCATGCTTCATTTTTGTCACACAAAATGCTCCCATCATGCACAACCCCGATGACAAGCCAAGCAATTGTTTCATACTTTAGTATTCTCAAACTTTTTCAACTTTCACGCAATACATGAGCGCGAGCCATGGACATAGCACTATAAGTGGAATAGAATATGATTATGGAGGTTGTGTGGAGAAGACAAAAAAGGGAGAAAGTCTCACATCGACGCGGCTAATCAACGGGCTATGGAGATGCCCATCAATTGATGTCAATGCGAGGAGTAGGGTTTGCCATGCAACGGATGCACTAGAGCTATAAATGTATGAAAGCTCAACAAAAGAAACTAAGTGGGTGTGCATCCAACTTGCTTGCTCACGAAGACCTAGGGCATTTTGAGGAATCCCATTGTTGGAATATACAAGCCAAGTTCTATAATGAAAATTCCCACTAGTATATGAACGTGACAAAATAAGAGACTCTCTATCATGAAGATCATGGTGCTACTTTGAAGCACAAGTGTGAAAAAAAGATAGTAACATTGTCCCTTCTCTCTTTTTCTCTCATTTTTTTATTTTTTGGGGCCCTCTTTTTTTGGCCTTTCTCTTTTTTCATTTCCTCACACGGGACAATGCTCTAATAATGATGATCATCACACTTATATTTATTTACAACTCAAAAATTACAACTCGATACTAGAACAAAATATGACTCTGTATGAATGCGGTGTACCGGGAATGATTCAAGAGTGACATGTATAAAAAATTATGAGCGGTGGCTTTGCCAAAAATACGATGTCAACTACATGATCATGCAAGGAAATATGACAATGATGAAGCATGTCATAATAAACGGAACGGTGGAAAGTTGCATGGCAATATATCTCGGAATGGCTATGGAAATGCCATAATAGGTAGGTATGGTGGCTGTTTTGAGGAAGATATAAGGAGGCTTATGTGTGATAGAGCGTATCATATCATGGGGTTTGGATGCACCGGCGAAGTTTGCACCAACTCTCGAGGTGAGAAAGGGCAATGCACGGTACTGAAGAGGCTAGCAATGATGGAAAGGTGAGAGTGCGTATAATCCATGGACTCGGCATTAGTCATAAAGAACTCACATACTTATTGAAAAAATCTACAAATCATCAAAACCAAGCACTACGCGCATGCTCCTAGGGGGATAGATTGGTGGGAAAAGACCATCGCTCATCCCCGACCGCCACTCATAAGGAGGACAATCAAATAAACACCTCATGCTTCAAATTTGTTACACAACGGTTACCATACGTGCATGCTACGGGACTTGCAAACCTCAACACAAGTATTTCTCAAATTCATAAATACTCAACTAGCATGACTCTAATATCACCATCTTCATATCTCAAAACAATCATCAAGTATCAAACTTCTCATAGTATTCAATGCACTCTATATGAAAGTTTCTATTATACCCATCTTGGATGCCTATCATATTAGGACTAATTTCATAACTAAAGCAAATTACCATGCTGTTCTAAAAGACTCTAAAAATAATATAAGTTAATTATGAGAGATCAACAATTTCTATAAAATAAAACCACCACCGTGCTCTAAAAAGATATAAGTGAAGCACTAGAGCAAAATTATCTAGCTCAAAAGATATAAGTGAAGCACATAGAGTATTCTAATAAATTTCGATTCATGTGTGTCTCTCCCAAGAGGTGTGTACAGCAAGGATGATTGTGGTAAACTAAAAATAAAAGACTCAAATCATACAATACACTCCAAGCAAAACACATATCATGTGGTGAATAAAAATATAGTGTCAAGTAAAGTTACCGATAGATGAAGACGAAAGAGGGGATGCCTTCCGGGGCATCCCCAAGCTTAGACTTTTGGTTGTCCTTAAATTTTACCTTGGGGTGCCTTGGGCATCCCCAAGCTTAGGCTCTTGCCACTCCTTGTTCCAAAATCCATCAAATCTTTACCCAAAAACTTGAAAACTTCACAACACAAAACTCAACAAAAAATCTCATGAGCTCCGTTAGTATAAGATAACAAACCACCACTTTAAGATACTATAATGAACTCATTATTTATTTATATTGGTGTTAAACCTACTATATTACAACTTCTCTATGGTTCATACCCCCCGATACTAGCCATAGATTCATCAAAATAAGCAAACAACACACGAAAACAGAATCTGTCAAAAACAGAACAGTATGTAACAATCTCGAGGTTTCGAATACTTATGTAACTCCAAAAATTCTGAAAAATTAGGAAGACCTAAATAATTTGTATATTGATCTACTGCAGTTGGAATTGGTGTTTTATTGCTCTCTAGTAAAAAATAAAAAATATTCTCGTGAGCACATACTTTCCGTTTTTTGCAGCAAGGTCAAACAACAATTACCCAAGAAAATCCTAAAGGCTTTACTTGGCACAAACACTAATTAAAACATAAAAACACAATCATAACAGAAGCTAGATAAATTATTTATTACTAAACAGGAACAAAAAGCAAAGAACAAAAATAAAATTGGGTTGCCTCCCAACAAGCGCTACCGTTTAACGCCGCTAGCTAGGTATAAAAGTAAGAATAGATCTAGGTATTGTCATCTTTGGTATGCAATCCATTGAAGGAAATATGCCCTAGAGGCAATAATAAAGTTGTTATTTATATTTCCTTATATCATGATAAATGTTTATTATTCA
Organism: Triticum dicoccoides; assembly: GCF_002162155.2. Lineage (NCBI taxonomy): Eukaryota > Viridiplantae > Streptophyta > Magnoliopsida > Poales > Poaceae > Triticum > Triticum dicoccoides. The sequence continues at coordinate 417,361,448 of NC_041390.1, read as the reverse complement.
TGCTAGAATTGTATTAACCGGGAACTTAGTACATGTGTGAATACATAGACAAACAGAGTGTCACTAGTTTGCCTCTACTTGACTAGCTCGTTGAATCAATGATGGTTATGTTTCCAAACCATAGACATGAGTTGTCATTTGATTAATGGGACCACGTCATTACAGAATGATGTGATTGACTTGACCACTCCGTTAGCTTAGCACGATGATCGTTTAGTTTTTTGTTATTGCTTTCTCCATAACTTATACATGTTCCTATGACTATGAGATCATGCAACTCCCAAATACCGGAGGAACACTTTGTGTGCTACCAAACGTCACAACGTAACTGGATGATTATAAAGGTGCTCTACAGGTGTCTCCTATGGTGTTTGTTGAGTTGGCATAGATCGAGATTAGGATTTGTCGCTCCGATTGTCAGAGAGGTATCTCTGGGCCCTCTCGGTAACGTACATCACTATAAGCCTTGCTAGCAATGTAGCTAATGAGTTAGTTAGGGGATGTAGCATTACGGAATGAGTAAAGAGACTTGCCGGTAATGAGATTGAACTAGGTATTGAGATATCAACGATCAAATCTCGGGCAAGTAACATACCGATGACAAAGGGAACAACGTATATCGTTATGCGGTTTGACCGATAAAGATCTACGTAGAATATGTAGGAACCAATATGAGCATCCAGGTTCCGCTATTGGTTATTGACTGGAGAAGTGTCTCGGTCATGTCTACATAGTTCTTGGACCAGTAGGGTCCGCATGCTTAACGTTCGGTGACGATCATATTACGAGTTTATGTGTTTTGATGTACCAAAGGTAGTTCGGAGTCCCGAATATGATCACGAACATGACGAGGAGTCTCGAAATGGTCGAGACATAAAGATCGATATATTGGACGACTATATTTGGACATCAGAATGATTCCGGGTGAGATCGGGCATTTACCGATGTACCGGGAGGTTACCGGAACCCCCGTGGAGGTATATGGGCCTTATTGGGCCATAATGGGAGAGATGAGAAGGGAGCAAAGGATCCCCCCCCCAAGCCCAATCCGAATTGGGAGGGGGGCCGGCCCCCCTTTCCTTCCTCCCTCCTCCCCCTTCCTTCTCTCCTAATCCAACTAGGGAAGGTGGGGGGTCCTACTCCCGGTGGGAGTAGGACTCCCCTTGGGGCACGCCTAGGAGGCTGCCCCCCTCCCCCCTCCACTCCTTTATATACGGGGAGGGGGGCACCCCATAGACACACATGTTAATCATTGATCTCTTAGCCGTGTGCGGTGCCCCCCTCCACCATAATCCACCTCGGTAATATCGTAGCGGTGCTTAGGCGAAGCCTTGTTCTGGTAGCATCATCATCGCCGTCATCACGCCATCGTGCCGATGAAGCTCTCTGAGGGAGTCCTGGATTAGGGGGTGTTCGGATGGCCGGACTATACCTTCAGCCGGACTCCTGGACTAAGAAGATGCAAGATTGAAGACTCTGTCCCGTGTCCGGAAGGGACTTTCTTTGGCGTGGAAGGAAAGCTTGGCGATACGGATATGAAGATCTCCTACCATTGTAACCGACTTTGTGTAACCCTAACCCTACCCAGTGTCTATATAAACCGGAGGGTTTTAGTCCGTAGGACAACATACACATCAACAATCATACCATAGGCTAGCTTCTAGGGTTTAGCCTCCTCGATCTCGTGGTAGATCTACTCTTGTACTACCCATATCATCAATATTAATCAAGCAGGGCGTAGGGTTTTACCTCCATCGAGAGGGCCCGAACCTAGGTAAAACATCGTGTCCCTTGCCTCCTGTTACCATCCAGCCTAGACGCACAGATCGGGACCCCCTACCCGAGATCCGCCGGTTTTGACACCGACATTGGTGCTTTCACTGAGAGTTCCTCTGTGTCATCGCCATCAGGCTCGATGGCTCCTACGATCATCGATAGCGATGCAGTCCAGGGTGAGACCTTCCTCCCCGGACAGATCTTCGTCTTCGACGGCTTCGCACTGCGGGCCAATTCGCTTGGCCGTCTGGAGCAGATCGAAAGCTATGCCCCTGGCCGTCAGGTCAGCTTTGGAAGTTTTAACTACACAGCTGACATCCGCGGGGACTTGATCTTCGACGGATTCGAGCCACTTCCGAGCGTGTCACACTGTCACGACGAGCATGATTTAGCTCTGCTGCCAAACAGTGCCCTGGAGGCCGCACCCGCGTTAGCTCCGACCCCTAATTCGGAGCCGACTGCGCCGATCGAGGATGGGCGGTTGGACGCCACCTCGGGGGCTGAGGCCCTAACGGCGATTGAGCCGAACACCAGCCCCGTACTCTGCGAGACTCGTGACTCCGAGGAGCCGGACTCTGAACCCTCCGCGCCCCTGCCAATCGAATCCGATTGGGCGCCGATCATGGAGTTCACTACCGCAGACATCTTTCAGCACTCGCCTTTGGGCGACATCTTTCAGCAAGGTTGGGGTACGGACGATGAAGAAATTCAAATCCCACCCACCACCCACTTTGTAGCCACTGTCGACGACTTAACTGACATGCTCGACTTCGACTCCGAAGACATCAACGGTATGGACGCTGATGAAGGAGATGATGAAGAACCAGCGCCTACTAGGCCCTGGAAAGCCACCTCGTCATATGACATATACATGGTGGACACCCCAAAAGAAGGAGATGGCAATGGAACAGCGGAGGATGACCCCTCCAAGAAACAGCCTAAGCGCCGGCGTCAGCGGCGCCGCTCAAAATCCCACCAAAACAAACAAGGCGATTCCAGCACGGGAGATAATAATACTCTAGAAAGCGCCAAAGAAAACCCCCTCCAGCAAAATTTAGCACAGGAGGATGGAGAAACCAGCCCTCATGGGTGAGCGGTAGACAGAGAGGTCGAGGACGATAATTATATGCCTCCCTCCGAAGACAAGGCAAGCCTCGACGATGATGAATTCATCGTGCCAGAGGATCCCGTCGAGCAAAAGCGTTTCCAACGCAGGCTTATGGCCACGGCAAGAAGCCTCAAGAAAAAATAGCAACAGCTCAGAGCTGATCAAGATTTGCTAGTCGACAGATGGACTGAAGTCCTTGCGGCTGAAGAGCATAAACTCGAACGCCCCTCCAAGAGCTACCCAAAGCGCAGGTTGCTACCCCAATTAGAGGAGGAAGCACTTGATGCGGCAGACCGGCCACCTCGTGGTCGCGACAGAGAGGCCTCTCGGCCCTCCACTCAAGCCGCACCCCATACCAAGGCACGGGAACATGCGCCGGACTTATGAGACATGTTGGAGGACAAGGCAAGGCAAACAAGATCGATCTACGGATCGCGTGGGCGCCCCACAGCTCGAGACGGCAACCGTCACGCCGAGCACAAATTCGGCAGGGCCGAACATAGTAGACAAGGCTCACTAGAGCTACGTCATGATATAGCCCAGTACAGAGGCACCGCACACCCACTCTGCTTTACAGATGAAATAATGGATCATCAAATCCCCGAGGGTTTCAAACCCGTAAACATCGAATCATATGATGGCACAACAGATCCTGCGGTATGGATCGAGGATTATCTCCTTGATATCCACATGGCCCGCGGCGATGATTTCCACGCCATCAAATACCTCCCACTCAAGCTTAAAGGACCAGCTCGGCATTGGCTTAACAGCTTGCCAACAGGATCAATCAGTTGTTGGGAGGACCTGGAAGCCGCATTCCTCAACAATTTCCAGGGCACTTACATGCGACCCCCAGACGCCGATGACCTAAGTCACGTAATTCAGCAGCCAGAGGAATCGGCCAGGCAATTCTGGACACGGTTCCTAACAAAGAAAAATCAAATAGTCGACTGTCCGGACGCTGAGGCCCTAGCAGCCTTCAAACACAATATCCGTGACGAGTGGCTGGCCCGACACCTTGGACAGGAAAAGCCGAAATCTATGGCAGCACTCACAACACTCATGACCCGCTTTTGCGTGGGAGAAGACAGCTGGCTTGCTTGTAACAACAATATGACCAAGAACCCTGGTAATTCGGACACCAGGGACAGTAGTGGCAGGTCACGTCGCAACAAGAAGAAGCGCCGCATTAATGGCGATAATGCTGAGGATACGGCAGTTAATGTCGGATTCAGAGGCTCTAAATCCGGTCAGCGGAAAAGGCCATTCAAAAGGAATCCTAGGGGCCCGTCCAGTTTGGACCGAATACTCGACCGCTCGTGCCAGATACATGGCACCCCCGAAAAGCCAGCCAATCACACCAACAGGGATTGTTGGGTGTTCAAGCAGGCAGGCAAGTTAAACGCCGAAAATGAAGACAAGGGGCTGCATAGAGATGACGATGAGGAGCCCCGGCCGCCAAACGACAGTGGACAGAAGGGTTTTCCCCACAAGTGCGGACGTTGAACATGATATACGCAACCCATGTCCCTAAAAGGGAGCGGAAGCGTGCGTTAAGGGACGTATACGCGGTCGAGCCAGTCGCCCCAAAGTTCAACCCATGGTCCTCCTGCCCGATCACCTTTGATCGAAGGGACCATCCCACTAGCATCCATCATGGCAGATTCGCCGCATTGGTTCTAGACCTAATTATTGACGGATTTCATCTCACTAGAGTCCTTATGGACGGCGCAGCAGCCTGAACCTACTTTACTAGGATACAGTGCAGAAAATGGGCATAGATCCCTCGAGGATTAAGCCCACCAAAATGACCTTTAAAGGCCTAATACCAGGTGTAGAGGCCAACTGTACAGGCTCAGTCACACTTGAAGTGGTCTTCGGATCTTCGGATAATTTCCGAAGCGAGGAGTTAATCTTCGACATAGTCCCGTTTCGCAGTGGCTATCACGCACTGCTCGGGCGAACCGCATTCGCTAAGTTCAATGCGGTACCGCATTACGCATACCTTAAGCTCAAGATGCCATGCCCTCGAGGAGTAATTATGGTCAATGGAAACACCAACGCTCCCTCCGAACGGAGGAGCACACGGCGGCCCTTGCAGCGAAAGTTCAAAGCAGCCTCTCCAGGCAGTTCTCTAGTCCGGCCACTAAACGACCGGACACCGTCAAGCGCGCCCGGAGTAACCTACAACAAGACCGCCTGGCACGATCCGAGCAGGCGTAGCAATGCGGCCCCAACCCCAACCCTCGCAAAAAGAAGACGTCAGTACTTCACGTACATAACTACGCTCTAGAGATACCATGGGCACAGGGGGAGGGGCACCATCACGGCACGCCCAAAACACGGCTTAAACCGTACCAGGGGCTGCCGATTTTTTATTTTTCTCTTACTTTCAGGACTTCATCCTTCAGAAGGCCTGTTCGGCAGTTCAATTGCCGCACAAACGATGCAAGAACCAGGGAAGCAGACAAGCCACGCCGCACTACGGAACTCCTAGGTGGTCTCTATCACGAGCAGTATACCCGTTCCACATACTATTCCGCAGCTTGCCCCTGGAACGGACATGTTAACTAGTCCAACCTTCTGTCGGCGTTCTGGGAACGGGGGTCCCCAGACTTGCCTGCCTGCAGCCTACGGTGTGGCTCAAAGGGGGGCCCAGCACGGCCCATCTTCATCAACACAGACCCAAGACCCTCGCGAGGGGCCAAGCCTCGCGGGGCGGATGACACGGAGCTTACTCAGGCACGGCCTCATCAGGCTGGCTCGCGAGGAGGCGGAGAGATCAAGGCAGGATACCTCACGAGGTGCCCGTGACGCAAGCCATGACGACCAAGGGTGCCAGGCGGGCGCCAGCCCGCGCAGTGTCCTCCTTTCCTCTTTGGTGCAAAGGGAGCAAGCGTAGGCGAGAGCATCAAGCAAAGGCACCCGTTTCGGTGCAACGAGACCAAGACTAGTCCAACGGCAGGGAGGAAGTCATTGTGGAGCCCAAGCCAGCGTCACCACCAGAGCCTTTGGCAGGCGAGGACCAACTTTAGTCAGGATAAGTGTACCAGATGTTCCCCTTCAAAATGGCCAATTAGTGGCGCCCTTCCCGCTCAATATTTGGGAAGAGGCCCAGGGCCTTTGCCTATAAATAGGACTAGCCACCCACAGGGTAGGGAAAAGAAAAAAGGGAAATCGGAGAGAGGATCGAGAAGAGAGAGAGTGAGAAGGGTGACTGAACTCCTCCTAGCAGTTCATCCCCCCAGCCAAGAACAGACCCTCGCGAGGCTGTTCTTCCTTGTATTGCTCATCATCATCAGCCCAAGAGGCAATCCACCACACCACACACTGGAGTAGGGTATTACACCACAACGGTGGCCCGAACCAGTATAAACCCTGTGTCTCTTGTGCTGTTCTTTCCATAGCTTAGATCTTAGCGAGGCGGAGGGGTGCAGGTAGGTAGAAGGCGAAATCTCCGCGCGCACCCCAGTGTTCGAACCTCAAGGGTCTGCCGGAACCCGAAATCCGACATTTGGCGCGCCAGGTAGGGGTGCGCCAGAATTCGTCTTCCACCACCCCGTTCTCCTCCGACCATCATGTCCATGTCTGACGCTCGTCGGGCCCGCGCCGAGCGCCGGGCCGCTCTCGCTTCCCGCGTCGCCCAGACGGCTCCTGTCGGCGGGCGTCCTCGCCGTTCCCCGTCACCTGCCGTCAATGCCGCCACCGGCCCGGCGGGGGACGAGCAGCAAGCATCGTCTCAGCATCCGTCCGTGCGGCAAGACGGCCGCACCGCTACTCCCTCGCTCACCCCAGCTGGTTCTTCGTCCGGCGCGCTCCGCGCACCCATGGAGGACGAGCTGCGCTCATCGCGGCAAACGAGCTCCTGCGCTACCGTCCCGTCGACGACGTCTATGAAGAATGGCTCGACCGCGTCGCCGAGCTCGTCCGCGCCGCAGGGGGCTCTCCTGCGCCGTCCGTTCCGCTGCACCGCACCCCGCCCCGCGCGGGTCATGAAGCTCCGGCGGCGCCCCAGCCGCCTCCTCCTCAAGAAGGCGCCATGGCTCCAAGGCGCGTGGCCCCTGGGCAGAACCTGCTCCGTCAGGTGCCAGCGCGGCAAGAGCGGAGCTGCCAAGAAGTCCCTCGCCCGCAAGAAGCTGCCCGGGTGCTCCCTGCTTCAGCACGTCGCGACCATGCTCCTTCTCCCGCACGTCAAGACCCCGCGCTGCTCCCAGCTGCAGTGCGTGGGGACATGCAAGACCAATCTCTCCGTCACCATAGGCCTCCCGTGGCCACAGCAGGCTGTCATGCCTTCACCACCAAGCTACGCAGCGTCGCGTGGCCCAGCAAGTTCAAGCCAGACCTGCCTCCTCGTTACGACGGCACGGCCGACCCTGCGGAGTTCCCCCAGCTCTATGTGTTGGGCATCGAAGCTGCCAACAGAGACGAGAAGGTCATGGCAAACTGGTTTCCCATGGCGCTCAAGGACGGGGCCCACACCTGGCTCCTGAACCTGGCTCCAGGCACGATCTCCTCCTGGGACGAGATGCGCACCCGCTTCATCGCCAACTTCCAAGGTACTCGCGACCGGCCACCCACCATGAGCGACATGCGCCGCATCAAGCAACAACCCGGAGAGACCCTGCAGAAGTACATCCAGCGCTTCAACAACGCATGCCTCAATATTCCCAAGGTGACCGAGGAGGCCATCATCTCAGCCTTCTCCGACAGCGTGCGCGATGTCAAGATGAAGGAGGAGCTGGCGATGCATGAAAACCTGTGCACTTCCTTGGAGTTGTTCAACTTGGCAACCAAGTGCGCCAGGGCTGAGGAAGGGCGTCTCTCCCTCCTCGAGCTGCCTGCCGCAGACCCAGAAGAGAAGAAGCCCAAGGCCAAGGATGTGAAGTGCAAGGGGGCTGCCGTGCTCGCGGCAGAACCAGACACCAAGCGGGGCAGAGATCAGCCCGAATCTTCCAAGGGCAGTCGGTACTGTGTGTACCACGACCTCCACACCCACAACACCAACGAATGTCAAGAGCTCCGAGCCGTGCGAGAAGGAAGGATCGGCCGTCGTCCCGACTGCGGTGACCGGGGCTACGGTCGAGGAGGAGGAAGGAATGCAGGACGCTGGGAAGACCGCGGCCCGTGCCAAGGGTGGCGCGATCAACCTCGCGAGGATCGCTGGCAAGACCCGCCTCGCGAGAGAGACTGGAGGGATCAGCCTCGCGAGGATCGCCTGCAAGGCAATGCAGGGCTCCCTCCGCTGCCGCTGCAGCCAAAGAGAAACGAGGACCGCCATCAGGACGAGGGGGCTGGGGGCTTCCAGGAGCCGCGCGCGATCGCCTGCATCCTGGGCGGGGCTCAAGCCCCAGCCTCTCAATGCATCTTCAAGCAGTTCGCCCGCGAAGTGAATGCAGTCCTTCCCAAGCTCGAAGCCATGCGCCCTCTGAGGTGGTCGGCGTGCGCCATCACATTTAACTCAGCAGATCAGCTCAAGTGTGCGGCTACAGCCGGAGTCCTCCCGATGCTTTGTTCCCCAATCATCGGCAACGTGGTGGTCACCAGGACCCTCATCAATGGCGGGGCAGGGCTCAACGTCCTGTCCGTGGAAACATTCAACAATCTCCAAGTGCCCTACAACCAGCTTCAGCCAACCATAGCCTTTCTCCGGAGTCACCGACGGCTCCACGGTCCCGATTGGGCAGGTCCGCCTCCCTGTCACCTTTGGGGCACGCGACAACTACCGCACCGAGCTCATCGACTTCGACGTCGCTCATATTCGCCTGCCGTACAACGCCATCCTTGGGTACCCAGCGCTGGCCAAGTTCATGGTCGTAACTCACCACGGCTACAACGTCCTCAAGATGCCAGGAAGTGGAGGAGTCATCACGGTGCCCTGTGAAGAGAAGGACGCGGTGTGTTCTCTAGAACGAGCCTTTCAGGCCGCATCACTAGAAGACCCGGATCGCGGAAGTAGGAGGCTTCCCGAGACCGCCCCCAAGAAGAAGAAGACATCGTCCGGCCTGGCCCCTCAGGAGGCAGGCCCCTCAGGGCCCGCGCCTGCCCAGGGGGAACCTCCTTCCATCGCATAGGAAAGCGCGCCCGGCGCCCTCCTCAGGCAGGGCTCGGGGGCTCTCCCCTGGAGGGCCACCGACCTGGCTAAGGTCACGAGGGAGGCGCTTGGGCACCACATGGAGGCGTGTTTTGAAGCATGTTTCCCTCAAGAAGGAGTAAGGCAAGGAGAGCCAGACCCTCAGGAGTTCATCAGCAAGGCCATTCAGGAGCTACAGGAGTCAAGAGTCATGAAAGGCGGCCGCCGCCTACCAGTTGTGGCTCCCCATCCAGGCGAGGATGGTGGGCTGCGCGTCTGCATTGACATACCAGGGCTCAAACGAGTCGCCTCTCTGGAGCGCCTCTGGCCCTCGCGAGTGGGGCGCTATGAAGGTCCACCCCATAGCTACGTTCGCATGCCTTACGGCTTGCCGAACACGGCTACCACATACCAGCGCCTCATGAGGGGTATCATGGAGGCTCAAGAGGCCAGGCGTTCCGCAGCCCTGGCGGAGATGGAGATGGTCCGCGAGGAGCCACCAGCGCCTCCGGAGCCTCCCGAGGCCCCTGGGCCTGGGGGCTCATGAGGACCGGCTTCCGCAGCCCGCCGAGTCTACTACACCAACACTCCTTCGTCCTCAACATCATCAGGTGACATCTTTCAAGTTTCATTTCTAGCTGGGAGCGCCCCCCAGGGCTGCATTATTCCCAGGTCGTGTGGGTCCATCCCTGCGGCATGTATCCCTTTTGTTTCATGTTGTTAGCTTGCTTTGTTGGGGGCGCCCCACGGGCTGCATCATCCCCAAGTCGCTCGGGCCAGACCCAGCGGCATATATCCCTTTTGCGTTTATTTCCGGCTATGCGTTCGACCCACCATGCTTGATCATTTGATGCCTGTCCACGGCACCTCTTGTTCTCCATGCCGACCACTTGCACGTTAAAGGGGGGGTACCTGAGCATCGCGACTCAGGGCTCTTACTGGCTCTCCAGCCCTCACCCTCTGGCCTTGTCCACGGCATCACGACCTGGCATACCAGCGACGGCTGAGACCAGCTCGAGGGCCGGGACCCAAGTACGTAGAGTGTCGGCATCTAACCAAATTTGCAGGGACACATCACAAGATAAGGCCCAGTGCCAGGCGCAACCCGCCTAGAGGTAGGGCCCCGTGAGTCCCGTGCTAGCTCACGGGTGCCCAGACACACCTCGCCAGGCCCTACCATGCCAGCCACGTGTCAGGGCGGGGCTGTACACGCCCCGGGGGCTCCTCCTGGAGGGGAGCCCCCTCCCACGTACCAGTGGAAGCACCATGCTCCGTGCTGGCTGACGACACTGCCGAGGAGCGGCTATGCCCATACACATACAGAAGCGCTATACTCCGCGCTGGTGATAAACAACTAAGGGTGGCCCCCGGGCCGCATCAACCTCAGGGAGCCCAGAGCTCAGTGTCTAGCCTCATTGTAACGCCTCCCCTCGGGAGTTCCGCGCGAGGGGGCTGGGCACGGGGGCTGCACCTGGGTCACGCCCAGATGCACGCCGCCCAGCCAGGCCCCCCCGGGCCTGGTTCATCGCGCGTCTCTCCCCGAGCGGAGCCAAGGTACGAAGGTCGTTTGAGCGTCAAGGGGGACTCCTGAGCATCGCGACTCAGGAGCCTAACTGGTCACGTAGCCCCTCACTCCTTAGTTCCGAAAGGCTAGCGCTGGGTGAGGTATGCGCGGGGCCGGGCTCTGCAGACGTAGAATGGTAGATCCACCCACATCTCACCTCCCTACTTGTTGTTCGTGCACCAAGGGGGACTCCTGAGCATCGCGACTCAGGAGCCTAACTTGTCACGTAGCCCCTCACTCCTTGGTCCCGTCCTGGTTTCCGGTCGGGGCTAACGCTGGGTGAGGTATGCGCGGGGCCGGGCTCTGCCGGCGTAGAACATAAGCAAGTAGGAAGGAAAAGCGTAAATTTCAAGGAATTCAAAAGAAAATATTACAGTCCACACTGTTATCTCAATGCCAAACGCAAGTTTAAACGCCTCCCCGAGGCATGATACATGTGCAGGAATTAAAGGCAGGACAAGAGCCACAACGGAGTCACTTGTCGGCGGTGGAGCAGCGCGGAGTGGGTTCGCCTATGGAGCAGCGGGGTCGGCAGCGCCTTGCTTCGGCTTGGTGCTGAAGGCCTGGAACTTCCCCAGCAGATCCTCCGCGCGACCCTTCACGGCCTCGGCAGCGGCAGCGGCACGCTCGCCGCTTACTGGTTCCAGCAGGCTGTCGAGGTCGACGCCGGGATCGTGAAGGTAGATGTGGGTGAGGACCCGCGTCAGCGCTACAGAAGACAGGACACGCACCTCGGCCTCGGCCGTGGGGCCAAGGCCAAGGGCGACATCTTCAAGAGCGCGAACCAGGAAGGGAAGCAGCTTGGAGGCGCCGTCCTCGGCGCCAGCCAGCGGGCTCTCCAGGCCGCTATCGTAAAGCATCCTCAGCGAGGAGCGAGCCTTCGCCTCCATCTCCGCGAAGGCCACGCGGTCCTTGGCAAGAACCTAGGCCTTGCCGTCCAGCTCGACCTTCCTCGCCCCCAACTCCAGCTCCAGCGTGCCTAGGTGGTCACGGTGCCTCCTGAGCTTGCCCTTCCTCTCCTTGACGGCCGCCTCGCGAGCCTTCACGCCTTCTTCTTGCTCTTGGCGAAGGCGGGCCTCTTTCGCGAGCTGGTCCCGCAGGACTTGCAGCTCGTCCTCCAGCGCCTTGCAGCAACCACGGACGTCGACCACCTCCCCAGGGTTGCGTCACGAGCGGCCTTCGCCTCAAGGACGGCCTGCCTCTCCTCATCGCAAGCCGTCGAGGCCTGGACCAGCGCCTCCCGAATCGAAGCGTCGGAGCAAACCCATCCTGAAGCTAGCTCCAAGCACCCGGCCACCAAGCGAGGGTCGGCGCCAAGAAGATCCTACTGCAGCCGGTCCATCTCAGCAGCAGCACGATCCAGAATGATAGGAGGAGTCAAAGAGACAGCAGTCGGTGGAGTAGGAGGAGAAGGTGGCAGCACGACCACAGCATCCTGAGGCGGAGCCTGCTGCGCCCCAACGGCTGTAGTGGCGGCAGCAGTCAAGGGCACCTCGGGAGTCACTTGGGCCATGGGGGCTGAGCTCGCCCCAGCCGGCTCAGCCAGGCCTCACGACGACGACCGGGCAGGAGAAGCCCGTGCGTCGCGGTCACCTTCCTTCGCGGGCAGAGATGCTACCATGGATGGAACCTCCGGAGCTCCCTTCGGCTTCTTTGCTGTGGGCGCCAGCCTGTCCAAGAGATGTGGACGTCAAGCCTCAGCAGCAGAACAAGAAATAAAGACAAGAATCAAGTGCTTACGGGTCGTCGCCAGTGAGCTCAGGCAGCCTCCGGCCAGATTTGAAGCCTGAAAGCCGGCTGGAAGGGTCAACCTTGGGAAGCTCGGGAGCGGAAGGCGCGTCTGCGGTCCGCCTCGGGGCCGGGGCAGAACCGCGGGAGATCAGCCCGGTCCTGTCCTTCTTCGGGATCGGGGGCAAGCTCCCGCCGCCCTGCTCGTCATCATCCTCGTTGTCATCACTCGGGAAGAGGCGGAGAGCGCGGGACCTGCGCCGGGGGAGGGGAGCCCTCGACTCTCCGTCAGTCGCCTCGGAGTCAGGCCCTTTTTCCTGCTCCCCTCCTTCCTCCTCTTCGTTGGAGTCGGAGGAGGACACGTCCACCGATTCCCTAGGAGTTTCCATGGGCACGGGCCCGTCCCCGTTGAAGACGGGCATGGACTCCACTACCTGCTCCCAGTCGTTGCGGAGGAACAAGGGCGTAGGAGCGCCCTCCAACCTCGCCACATCGCCCCCGACCAGAGATTGGAGGACCGCAGCCAGATCTTTGTCGGACAAGGCCGCGGGGCTCAGATGGGGCCTCCACATCAGAAGTGAGTACTGCCGACGCGGAGCCAGCTGGTGCTCCAGAAATTCCCTCAGCAGCGACGCGTCGGTCAGCTTCGCCGCCGCCATGTTGGCCGGCCTCAGATCCGCGTCCATCTTCTCCAACACCAGCTTCGCGCGAGGGTCCGCGAGCTCCGCTCGACCCCAATCGCTAGAGCTCGTGGGTTGCTCCGTGGGCAAGATCAGCCGAGGGTGGATGCGCCCAGCATCTACCAAGACCCACTTGCTCCTGAAGCCCTCAATCCTTTTCCCGGGGTTCGAAATGGCAATGGTGCCACCGTACGCGATGAAGCTCGCGCACGCGGAAGCAGGACCGCGAGAGGTCCGGAGGTAGAAGTAGTGGCGCAGCAAGGCCACTGAGGGCTGCACCCCTACGTGAGCCTCGCAGTAATAGGCGAAGATTTCCAGGAGAAGGACGGAGTTGGGGTGGAGATGCAGAGCCTGTAGCTTATAATGGCGGAGGACAGAGAAGAAGAACTCGGAGAAGGGAGGCACCAGGCCAGCAGCAATGGCGCTTACAAAGAACGGATAGAAGGTGCTCCCTTGACCCTCAGGGGTGGCAGAGCCGGCCTTGAACACCTTCGCCCCGTCGATGCCCTGCGCCGCCGCCATCCGGTGCAACCGGGCGAGGCTCACCTCCGGCACGTTTGGCGAGTCCATGGCAGACGAGTACCAAGCTCCGGCCGGGGACTAATGAGGCGCCATGGCTTCCTAGGTCACGCGGTCGGAGTAGATCTGGAAATTTTGGAGGAAGGAAGGAGAGGCGCAAGAAAGGGGATCTGAACAGCAACCGGAGAAAGCAAAAAGCAAAGCCTAGGCAGATGTCGCTCCTTTATCAACTCGCGCGGTTGTTGAGGCGCTCACGTCCAATCAACCTCCACGCGGCGCCCAAGGCCGCAAGCTGTTAGGGCCCGCGGTGCTTCGCCCTTGCCCTTTCGCCTCCCTGCACGGCCAAGTCCGGGCGCGCCTTGGGCCCGGGGGCTACTGTCGGCATTCTAGGAACGGGGGGTCCCCAGACTTGCCTGCTTGCGGCCTACGGCGTGGCTCAAAGGGGGGCCCAGCACGGCCCATCTTCATCAACACAGACCCAAGACCCTCGCGAGGGGCCAAGCCTCGCGGGGCGGATGACACGGAGCTTACTCAGGCACGGCCTCATCAGGCTGGCTTGCGAGGAGGCGGAGAGATCAAGGCGGGGTACCTCACGAGGTGCCCGTGACGCAAGCCATGACGACCAAGGGTGCCAGGTGGGCGCCAGCCCGCGCAGTGTCCTCCTTTCCTCTTTGGTGCAAAGGGAGCAAGCGTAGGCGAGAGCATCAAGCAAAGGCACCCGTTTCGGTGCAACGAGACCAAGACCAGTCCAACGGCAGGGAGGAAGTCATTGTGGAGCCCAAGCCAGCGTCACCACCAGAGCCTTTGGCAGGCGAGGACCAACTTTAGTCAGGATAAGTGGACCAGATGTTCCCCTTCAAAATGGCCAATTGTTGGCGCCCTTCCCGCTCAATATTTGGGAAGAGGCCCAGGGCCTTTGCCTATAAATAGGACTAGCCACCCACAGGGTAGGGAAATGAAAAAAGGGAAAATCGGAGAGAGGATCGAGAAGAGAGAGAGAGAGAGAAGGGTGACTGAACTCCTCCTAGCAGTTCATCCCCCCAGCCAAGAACGGACCCTCGCGAGGCTGTTCTTCCTTGTATTGCTCATCATCATCAGCCCAAGAGGCAATCCACCACACCACACACTAGAGTAGGGTATTACACCACAACGGTGGCCCGAACCAGTATAAACCCTGTGTCTCTTGTGTTGTTCTTTCCATAGCTTAGATCTTAGCGAGGCGGAGGGGTGCAGGTAGGTAGAAGGCGAAATCTCCGCGCGCACCCCAGTGTTCGAACCTCAAGGGTCTGCCGGAACCCGAAATCCGACACCTTCCACTTATCGCATTATTTATATCATTCTGCTTTGATCACAACCCTTTTTAATAAACAATGCATAGCTTTCGTCTATTTTTGCATTACCTTTTTTCTTTATGTATGTTTCTTAACGACATGTTGCACCCGTACACGTTGGTACGGCCAAAATATGCCAGGGGCTTTAGTAGCCCTCAATATGGTGTGAGAAGTCCGAACACTTTAACAAGTGCGGCACCCCGAACTTATAGCATTATATGCATCGGCTCCGAATCATGTCTTGGGTCCATAGTTGGGTTTGCCCGGCTCCTATGTTTTGGTGCCTTACGTTCCGCTATATCGGCTAAGGTAGCACTAGGAGAACCACTGCGATTGTGCCCTGGTTGAGCTGGGTCGAGCACCTCAGTGGAGAAAGCTAAAACTGACTGTCATGATGAAGCGAGAGCTGGTCGCTGTTCGAGAGGTTTTTCAAGTCCCTAACGACTTATGCCGCTTAGGGCGAGGAGCCGGCTCTGTCCGGCCAAGGCGTGGATAGCGCCCCGAACTCGGTCTTCCGAATACCAGGGGCTTCGCCGAAATTTAAAATTATAGAATTCTATGGCTAAGTGAGAGTGTTCACGCATTATAGTCTGATTGCCTTGTTCGTTGGGCTGAGCGCCTCCCTCGAAGGACCCAAACATGGGAAAAAGAGCGCTCAGGTTTATCCCCGAACACCCCAGCACTAGCAGCACGGGGGCAGAAGTCGACGACTTGCCATCTCTCAGAATTGATAAACAGCCGCACAGAAGGTAATATTTTAAATTCAAACAGCATTGCTTAGCGCATATGAACAAGTTTTCAGCGCACAGGACAAAATGAGCGAGTCTTAATCAAAAATTACATCCATAGAACATTCATCCGCCACAAGGCGGGCACCCTTCAAAACATCCTTATAGTAATTCTCGGGCTTGCGATGCTCTTTTCCCGACGGTGGCCCATCCTTCACAAGCTTCTCAGCATCCAGCTTGCCCCAGTGCACCTTAGCACGGGCAAGGTCCCTACGGGCACCTTCAATGCAGACGGAGCGCTTGATGACCTCGAGCCTTGGACAGGCCTCCAATAGCCGCCGCACCAACCCGAAATAGCTCCCAGGCTGAGCCTCTCCAGGCCACAGCCGAACTATGAGGCCCTTCATGGCCTGTTCGGCCGCCTTGTGGAGCTCGACCAGTTGCTTCAGCTGGTCGCTCAGGGGCATGGGGTGTCCGGCCTCAGCGTACTAAGACCAGAACACCTTCTTCGTCGAGCTGCCTTCCACGGCTCGATAGAATGCAGCGGCATCGGATACACTCCGGGAAAGATCTGCGAATGCTCCTGGAGAGCTCCGGATTCGGGTAAGTAACAGGTAACTCACGTTTATGTGTTTGCTTTGCATAAAGAAGGCCTTACCCGCCGCTATCTTCTTCACATCATCCAACTCCTGGAGGGTCTTCTGGGATTCGGCCTTGGCTGACTTGGCATTTTCAATAGCCACCGCGAGCTCGGACGCTCGCGTCTTTGAGTCAAGCTCCAAACTCTCATGTTTTTCCATGAGAGCCTGGAGCTCTTACCGCACCTTGCCAACCTTGGCATCATACCTCTCCCGCTCGGTGCGCTCTGAGGCTGCCCTCTTCTCGGCCTCGTCCAGCGCCTGCTTAAGGGTCGCCACCTCAGACGTGGCCCCTACAATAGCCACGATAGTCCTGTCATTTTTTGCAATTGTACCTTTTTTACATATCTATTTAAACAAGGTATTTCTTACCTTCATTGTCCTCGAGCTGCTTCTTGGCATGCTCGAGCTCTTGCTCGGACCGCTCGAGGTCCTGCTTTAGCGTGTCCACTTCCGCAGTCAGTGCGGCGGACGCAAGCAGAGAAGCCTGCATACGCATATTGACTCCTTTTTGTTAGACACCTGCGAATTTTAATTGATCCTCTATTCGGCTTTTCTTCCCGAAAGCCAAACGGAGCATCAGGGGCTACTGTCTATGCGGTAAAATTATTTACACATTCTTTACTTACCTCAAAGCCTGTTAAAAGGCTAGTACAAGCTTCAGTCAGTCCGCTCTTCGTGGACTGAACCTTCTGGATCACCACACTCATAATAGTGCGGTGCCCCTCGTCGATGGAGGCGCCTTGGAGCGCCTCCAACATATTGTCCGGCGCCTCCGGTTGGACGGAGGTCACCGGCACGGCGGGCTTGCTCCTCTTGGAAGAAGGTTGCCCGCCGGACTCTGGAACCTTTGAAGGTTCCGGAGCGGTGTCCGGCCTAGGGCCGGACTTGGAGCCCTGGGGGGTTTCATACCCTTTACTCCTAGAGTCCGGGAGGTCGCCTTGTGGCGCCTCCAGGACCACCTCCCCCCGGCTTGGAACCTGTTGGGACAACACTTCGGTGTCGTCCGTAGGGTGGGGGGAGGAAGCCGTTGGAAGTGAGTTCACATCCGACGAGTCCAGTGAGCCGCTCGATGACGCGTCGAGCCGGTCTTTGGGTGGGCTGCATAAACATATTCGACGTAAGGGAAAGCTGTGCAGTAAACGAACACTATGAATCACTCTGGTATTCGGATACTTACAAATTGGCCAGGGGCTTGGCCCTGGGCGCCCACTCCTCTCCGTCGTTGTCGGCGTCGGTGGAATAGTCCGGAGGAAGGGTTTTCCCCTTCTTGGACCCTTCGGCCTCCCCAATTGGGGCGGCCTTCCTTTTCTTCCCTTCCCCCGCTGGAGGGGGAGGGGTCTCTTCTTCCTCCTCCTCGTCTTCACGGGAGGAGTTCGTCTTGGATTCCTCGGATGATGAATCCGACACCTCCGGGAGGCGGGCACTCTTTCGAGTCCCCGTGGTCTTCTTCTTGACCTTCTTCTCCGGCACCACATAGGGTGCCGGAGACAGCAGCTTCGCCAGGTGAGCGTCCGCTGGGCCTTCGGGCAAAGGAGCCGGACAGTTGATCTGTCTGGACGTCACCTGCCAATCCTATCAAAGGAAAGGGAGCTTAGATCCCGCATGGAGTCAAACTATGAAAAACTGATACCATGTAAAAGGAAAAAGACAGCTTACCGCAAGAGCGTGACGCTGTGCACTGAATCCTCGATCCTCAGTAGCGGATGCGGGAGCCACGGCGCCTTTGAAAAGCACGTTCCAGGCATCTTTGCACGTCATGTCGAAGAGCCTGTTCAGAGTTTGGTGTCGCGCCGGGTCGAACTCCCACAGGTTGAATGCCCGTTGTTGGCATGGGAGGATCAAGCGGATGAGCATAACCTGGACTACGTTGACAAGTTTGAGCTTCTTGTCCACCAGGGTTTTGACGCATGTTTGGAGTCCGGTCAGCTCTCCTTTTTTACTCCACGACAGGCCCATCTCTTTCCAGGACGTGAGCCGCGTTGGGGTCCGGACCGGAACTCGGGGGGTGCGACCCATTCGGCGTCGCGCGGCTCGGTGATGTAAAACCACCCCGATTGCCACCCCTTCAGGGTCTCCACAAAGGAGCCCTCGAGCCAGAGGATGTTGGCCATCTTGCCCACCATGGCGCCTCCGCACTCCGCCTGGCTGCCGTGCACCACCTTCGGCTTGACGTTGAAAGTCTTGAGCCATAGGCCGAAATGGGGGCGGATGCAGAGGAAGGCCTCGCACACGACGATGAACGCCGAGATGATGAGGACGAAGTTCGGGGCCATATCATGGAAATCCAGGCCGTAGTAGAACATGAGCCCCCGAAAAAATGGGTGGAGAGGGAAGCCCAGTCCGCGGAGGAAATGGGGGAGGAACACCACCCTCTCATGGGGCCTAGGGGCGGGGATGAGCTGCCCCTTTTTGGGGAGCCGGTACGCGATGTCGTTAGACAGGTATCCGGCCTTCCTCAGCTTTTTGATATGTCCCTCCGTGGCGGAGGAGACCATCCACATGCCTCCCGCACCGGACATGACTGGAGAAGGTTGAGGTGAGGAGTGCGGACTTGGGCGCTGGAGCTCGAGTGCGCAAGAATGGATAGGCAAAGGAGGAAGAAGGCGTAGGTGAAAAGGTGGATCTTTATCCCCATATATGGGTGGACGCAGCTACATGTCCCCACCAGCCTGATAAAACTCGCTTATCTCCAAGCACCGTAATCGATGGCGCGGTTGGGTTACCCACGCCCATATTGATGAGAATCCCGGAATAAGGGGACACGATCTCTGCTTTAACAAGACGTGCCAAGGAAAACGCCTCGCATAATGCGCTGAGATGGGACAGTAAAACGGTTCGAATAAAAGCTTGGTCATGGTGTGATGTCACACTAGGGAATACGTCAGCAGATTAGATTTGTGTAAATATTATTCTCTCTATGGCAATATGTGGAAACTTATTTTGCAGAGCCGGACACTATCTTTGTGTTCAAAATCTTCTATGAAGTACTTGGAGGAGGAACCCGCCTTGCAATGCCAAAGACAACATGCGTGCCGGACTCGTCGTCATTGAAGCCTGGTTCAGGGGCTACTGAGGGAGTCCTGGATTAGGGGGTGTTCGGATGGCCGGACTATACCTTCAGCCTGACTCCTGGACTATGAAGATGCAAGATTGAAGACTCCGTCCCGTGTCCGGAAGGGACTTTCCTTGGCGTGGAAGGCAAGCTTGGCGATACGGATATGAAGATCTCCTATTTGTAACCGACTTTGTGTAACCCTAACCCTACCCGGTGTCTATATAAACCGGAGGGTTTTAGTCCGTAGGACAACATACACATCAACAATCATACCATAGGCTAGCTTCTAGGGTTTAGCCTCCTCGATCTCGTGGTAGATCTACTCTTGTACTACCCATATCATCAATATTAATCAAGCAGGACGTAGGGTTTTACCTCCATCGAGAGGGCCCGAACCTGGGTAAAACGTCGTGTCCCTTGCCTCCTGTTACCATCCAGCCTAGATGCACAAATCGGGACCCCCTACTCGAGATCCGCCGGGTTTGACACCGACACTCCCCCTCGACACTCTACTGGATCGTGAGTTCATGAGACGTCACCGAGCCGAACCTGTGTAGATCGCGGAGGTTCCGTACCTTCGGTGCTAGGATCGATCAATCATGAAGACGTATGACTACATCAAGCACATTGTCATAACGCTTACGCTTCCGGTCTACGAGGGTACGTGGACAACACTCTTCCCTCTCATTTCTATGCATCACCAAGATCTTGCATGTGCGTAGGAATTTTTTTGAAATTACTGCATTACCCAACAGTGGCATCTGAGCCAGGTTTATGCGTAGATGTTGTATGCACGAGTAGAACACAAAGGAGTTGTGGGCGTGGGTATATACATATTGCTTGCCGTCACTAGTTGACTCTTTATTCGGTGGTATTGTTGGATGAAGTGGCCCAGACCGACATGTCGCGTACGCTTATGCTAGACTGGTTCTACCGACGTGCTTCGCACACAGGTGGCTGGTGGGTGTTAGTTTCTCCAGCTTTAGTTGAATCGGATGTTCTTTTTGAAGATCAAAAAGCAATTACTATACCGCGTTGTGGTTTTTGATGCGTAGGTAGGGACGGTTCTTGCTCAGCCCGTAGCAGCCACGTAAAACTTCCAACAACAAAGTAGAGGATGTCTAACTTGTTTTTGCAGGGCATGTTGCGATGTGATATGGTCAAGACATGATGCTAAATTTTATTGTGTGAGATGATCATGTTTTGTAGCACAGTTATCGGCAACTGGCAGGAGCCATATGGTTGTCGCTTTATTGTATGAAATGCAATCGCCATGGAATTGCTTTACTTTATCACTAAGCGGTAGCGATAGTCATGGAAGCAATAGTTGGCGAGACGACAACGATGCTTTGATGGAGATCAAGGTGTCAAGCCGGTGACGATGGTGATCATGATGGTGCTTTGGAGATGGAGATCAAAGGCACAAGATGATGCTGGCCATATCATATCACTTATATTGATTGCATGTGATGTTTATCCTGTATGCATCTAATTTTGCTTAGTTTGACGATAGCATTATAAGATGATCTCTCAGTAAATTTCAAGGTATAAGTGTTCTCCCTGAGTATGCACCGTTGCTATAGTTTGTCGTGCCGAGACACCACGTGATGATCGGGTGTGATAAGCTCTACGTTCACATACAACAGGTGCAAGCTAGTTTTGCACACGCGGAATACTCGGGTTAAACTTGACGAGCCTAGCATATGAAGATATGGCCTTGGAACACTGAGACCGAAAGGTCAAGCGTTAATCATATAGTAGATATGATCAACATAGTGATGTTCACCATTGAAAACTACTCCATCTCACGTGATGATCGAACATGGTTTAGTTGATGTGGATCACGTGATCACTTAGATGATTAGAGGGATGTCTATCTAAGTGGGAGTTCTTAAGTAATTTGATTAATTGAACTTTAATTTATCATGAACTTAGTACCTGATAGTATTTTGCATGTCTATGTTGTTGTAGATAGATGGCCCGTGTTGTTGTTCCGTTGAATTTTAGTGCATTCCTAGAGAAAGCTAAGTTGAAAGATGATGGTAGCAACTACACGGACTAGGTCCGTAACTTGAGGACTATCCTCATTGCCGCACAAAAGAATTACGTCCTGGAAGCACCGCTAGGTGACAAACCCTCTGCAGGAGCAACGCCGGATGTTGTGAACACCTGACAGAGCAAAGCTGATGACTACTCGATAGTTCAGTGTGCCATGCTTTACGGCTTAGAACCGGGACTTCAACAATGTTTTGAATGTCATGGAGCATATGAGATGTTCCAGGAGTTGAAGTTATTATTTCAAGCAAATGCCCGGATTGAGAGATATGAAGTCTCCAATAAGTTCTACAACTGCAAGATGGAGGAGAATAGTTCTGTCATTGAACATATACTCAGAATGTTTAGGTACCACAACCACTTGACTCAACTGGGAGTTAATCTTCCTGATGATAGTGTCATTGACAGAGTTCTTCAATCGCTGCCACCAAGTTACAAGAGCTTCGTGATGAACTATAATATGCAAGGGATGGATAAGACGATTCCTGAGCTCTTTGCAATGCTAAAGGCTCTGGAGGTAGAAATCAAGAAGGAGCATCAAGTGTTGATGGTCAACAAGACCACCAGTTTCAAGAAAAAGGGTAAAGGGAAGAAGGGGAACTACAAGAAGAATAGCAAGCCAGTTGCTGCTCAAGTGAAGAAACCCAAGTCTGGACCTAAGCCTGAGACTAAGTGCTTCTACTACAAAGGAACTGGTCACTCGAAGCGGAACTGCCCCAAGTATTTGGTGGAGAAGAAGGATGGCAAAGTGAAAGGTATATTTGATTTACATGTTATTGATGTGTACCTTACTAATGCTCGCAGTAGTGAGTGGGTATTTGATACTGGTTTAGTTGCTAACATTTGCAACTCGAAACAGGGGCTACGGATTAAGCGAAGATTGGCTAAGGACGAGGTGACGATACGCGTGGGAAATGGTTCCAAAGTCGATGTGATCGCCGTCGGCACGCTACCTCTACATCTACCTTCGGGATTAGTTTTAGACCTAAATAATTGTTATTTGGTGCCAACATTGAGCATGAACATTATATCTGGATCTTGTTTGATGCGAGACGGTTATTCATTTAAATTAGAGAATAATGGTTGTTCTATTTATATGAGTAATAACTTTTATGGTCATGCACCCTTGATGAGTGGTCTATTTTTACTAAATCTTGATAGTAGTGATACACATGTTCATAGTATTGAAGCCAAAAGATGCAGAGTTGATAATGATAGTGCAACTTATTTGTGGCACTGCCGTTTAGGTCATTGATAACCCACAAGTATAGGGGATCGCAACAATTTTTGAGGGTAGAGTATTCAACCCAAATTTATTGATTCGACCACAAGGGGAGCCAAAGAATATTCCCAAGTATTAGCAGTTGAGTTGTCAATTCAACCACACCTGGAAACTTAATATCTGCAGCAAAGTGTTTAGTACCAAAGTAATATGATAGTAGTGATAATGGTGGTAAAAGGTAACGGTAGCAAAAGTAATATTTTTGGTGTTTTATAGTGATGATAACAACAGCTACGGAAAAGTAAATAAGCGAAGAACAATATATGGAAAGCTCGTACGCATTGGATCGGTGATGGAGAATTATGTCGGATGTGGTTCATCATGTAACAATCATAACCTAGGGTGACACAGAACTAGCTCCAGTTCATCAATGTAATGTAGGCATGTATTCCGAATATAGTCATACGTGCTTATGGAAAAGAACTTGCATGACATCTTTTGTCCTACCCTCCCGTGGCAGCGGGGTCCTATTGGAAACTAAGGGATATTAAGGCCTCCTTTTAATAGAGTATCGGACCAAAGAATTAACACATAGTGAATACATGAACTCCTCAAACTACGGTCATCACCGGGAGTGGTCCCGATTATTGTCACTTCGGGGTTGCCGGATCATAACACATAGTAGGTGACTATAGACTTGCAAGATAGGATCAAGAACTCACATATATTCATGAAAACATAATAGGTTCAGATCTGAAATCATGGCACTCGGGCCCTAGTGACAAGCATTAAGCATAGCAAAGTCATAGCAACATCAATCTCAGAACATAGTGGATACTAGGGATCAACCCCTAACAAAACTAACATGATTACATGATAAATCTCATCCAACCCATCACCGTCCAGCAATCCTACGATGGAATTACTCATGCACGGCGGTGAGCATCATGAAATTGGTGATGGAGGAAGGTTGATGATGACGACGACGACGGATTCCCCTCTCCGGAGCCCCGAACGGACTCCAGATCAGCCCTCCCGAGAGAGTTTAGGGCTTGGCGGCGGCTCTATATCGTAAAACGCGATGAATCCTTCTCCCTTATTTTTTTCTCCCCGAACACGAATATATGGAGTTGGAGTTGAGGTCAGTGGAGCTCCAGGGGGGGCACGAGGTAGGGGGCGCGCCCCCACCCTCGTGGCTAGGGTGTGGGCCCCCTGGCCTTGATTCTTTGCCAGTATTTTTATTATTTCCAAAAATAATCTCCGTGGAGTTTCAGGTCATTCCGAGAACTTTTGTTTCTGCACATAAATAACACCATGGCAATTCTGCTGAAAACAGCGTCAGTCCGGGTTAGTTCCATTCAAATCATGCAAGTTAGAGTCCAAAACAAGGGCAAAAGTGTTTGTAAAAGTAGATACGACGGAGACGTATCAACTCCCCCAAGCTTAAACCTTTGCTTGCCCTCAAGCAATTCAGTTGACAAACTGAAAGTGATAAAGAAAAACTTTTACAAACTCTGTTTGCTCTTGTTGTTGTAAATATGTAAAGCCAGTATTCAAGTTTTCAGCAAAGATTATGAACTAACCATATTCACAATAACTCTTAGGTCTCATGTTTACTCATATCAATGGCATAATCAACTAGCGAGCAATAATAATAAATCTCGGATGACAACACTTTCTCAAAACAATCATAATATGATATAACAAGATGGTATCTCGCTTGCCCTTTCTGAGACCACAAAACATAAATGCAGAGCACCTTTAAAGATCAAGGACTAACTAGACATTGTAATTCATTGTAAAAGAGATCTAGTCAAGTCATACTCAATGTAAACTAATAGTAATGAATGCAAATGACAGCGGTGCTCTCCAACTGGTGCTTTTTAATAAGAGGATTATGACTCAACATAAAAGTAAATAGATAGGCCCTTCACAGAGGGAAGCAGGGATTTGTAGAGGTGCCAGAGCTCGGTTTTGAAATAGAGATGAATAATGTTTACTTTCATTGTCAACATAACAACCAAGAGATGGCGATATCTTCCATGCTACACACATTATAGGCGGTTCCCAAACAGAATGGTAAAGTTTATACTCCCCCTCCACCAACAAGCATCAATCCATGGCTTGCTTGAAACAACGAGTGCCTCCAACTAACAACAGTCCCGGGGGAGTTTTGTTTGCAATTATTTTGATTTGATTTGCATAAAGCATGGGACTGGGCATCCCTGTGACCAGTCATTTTCTCGTGAGTGAGGAGCGGAGTCCACTCACATATATTCATGAAAACATAATAGGTTCAGATCTAAAATCATGGCACTCGGGCCCTAGTGACAAGCATTAAGCATAGCAAAGTCATAGCAACATCAATCTCAGAACATAGTGGATACTAGGGATCAAACCCTAACAAAACTAACTCGATTACATGATAAATCTCATCCAACCCATCACCGTCCAGCAAGCCTACGATGGAATTACTCACGCACGGCGGTGAGCGTCATGAAATTGGTGATGGAGGAAGGTTGATGATGATGATGGTGACGGATCCCCCTCTCCAGAGCCCTGAACGGACTCCAGATCAGCCCTCCCGAGAGAGTTTAGGGCTTGGCAGCGGCTCCGTATCGTAAAACGTGATGAATCCTTCTCCCTTATTTTTTTCTCCCCAAACACGAATATATGGAGTTGGAGTTGAGGTCGGTGGAGCTCCATGCGGCCCATGAGGCAGGGGGCGCGCCCAGGGGGCAGGCGCCCCCCACCCTCGTGGCTAGGGTGTGGGCCCCCTGGCCTTGATTCTTTGCCAGTATTTTTTATTATTTCCAAAAATAATCTCCGTGGAGTTTCAGGTCATTCCGAGAACTTTTATTTCTGCACATAAATAACACCATGGCAATTCTGCTGAAAACAGCATCAGTCCGGGTTAGTTCCATTCAAATCATGCAAGTTAGAGTCCAAAACAAGGGCAAAAGTGTTTGGAAAAGTATATACGACGGAGACATATCAGTCATATTGGTGTAAAGCGCATGAAGAAACTCCATTCTGATGGACTTCTGGAATCACTTGACTATGAATCACTTGGTACTTGCGAACCATGCCTCATGGGCAAGATGACTAAAACTCCGTTCTCCGGAACAATGGAGCGAGCAACAGAGTTATTGGAAATCATACATACTGATGTATTGTTGGGGAACGTAGTAATTTCAAAAAAATTCCTATGCACACGCAAGATCATGGTGATGCATAGCAACGAGAGGGGAGAGTGTTGTCCACGTATCCTTGTAGACCGAAAGCGGAAGCGTTATAACAACGCGGTTGATGTAGTCGTACATCTTCACGATCTGATCGATCAAGTACCGAACGCACGGCACCTCCGAGTTCAGCACACGTTCAACTCGATGATGTCCCTCGAACTCCGATCCAGCCGAGCTTTGAGGGAGAGTTCCATCAACACGACGGCGTGGTGACAATGATGATGTTCTACCGACGCAGGGCTTCGCCTAAGCACGGCTATGATATGACCGAGGTGGATTATGGTGGAGAGGGGCACCGCACACGGCTAAGAGATCCAAGGGATCAATTGTTGTGTCTATGGGGTGCCCCCTGGCCACGTATATAAAGGAGTGGAGGAGGGGAGGGGCCGGCCCTCTCTATGGCGCGCCCTAGGGGAGTCATACTCCCACCGAGAGTAGGATTCCCCCTTTCCTAGTAGAACTAGGAGCCCTTCCAAGTAGTAGGAGTAGGAGAGAAGGAAAGGGAAGGGAAAAGGAGAAGGAAGGAAGGGTGCGCCCCCCTCCCTAGTCCAATTCGGACCAGCCCATGGGGAGGGGTGCGGCCACCCTTTGAGGCCTTTCTCTCCTTTCTCGTATGGCCCATTAAGGCCCAATACGAATTCCCGTAACTCCCTGGTACTCCCGAAAATACCCGAATCACTCGGAACCTTTCCGATGTCCGAATATAGTCGTCCAATATATCGATCTTTATGTCTCGACCATTTAGAGACTCCTCGTCATGTCCCTGATCTCATCCGGGACTCCGAACTCCTTCGGTACATCAAAACACATAAACTCATAATATTACCGTCATCGAACTTTAAGCATGCGGACCCTACGGGTTCGAGAACTATGTAGACATGACCGAGACACGTCTCCGGTCAGTAACCAATAGCGGAACCTGGATGCTCATATTGGCTCCCACATATTCTACGAAGATCTTTATCGGTCAGACCGCATAACAACATACGTTGTTCCCTTTGTCATCGGTATGTTACTTGCCCGAGATTCGATCGTCAGTATCTCAATACCTAGTTCAATCTCGTTACCGACAAGTCTCTTTACTCGTTTCGTAATACATCATCCCGCAACTAACTCATTAGTTGCAATGCTTGCAAGGCTTATAGTGATGTGCATTACCGAGTGGGCCCAGAGATACCTCTCCGACAATCGGAGTGACAAATCCTAATCTTGAAATACACCAACCCAACAAGTACCTTTGGAGACACCTATAGAGCACCTTTATAATCACCCAGTTACGTTGTGACGTTTGGTAGCACACAAAGTGTTCCTCTGGTAAACGGGAGTTGCATAATCTCGTAGTCATAGGAACATGTATAAGTCATGAAGAAAGCAATGACAACAAACTAAACGATCAAGTGCTATGCTAACGGAATGGGTCAAGTCAGTCACATCATTCTCCTAATGATGTGATCCCGTTAATCAAATGACAACTCATGTCTATGGTTAGGAAACATAACCATCTTTGATCAACGAGCTAGTCAAGTAGAGGCATACTAGTGACACTCTGTTTGTCTATGTATTCACACATGTATTATGTTTCCGGTTGATACAATTCTAGCATGAATAATAAACATTTATCATGATATAAGGAAATAAATAATAACTTTATTATTGCCTCTAGGGCATATTTCCTTCAGTCTCCCACTTGCACTAGGTTCAATAATCTAGTTCACATTGCCATGTGATTTAATACCAATAGTTCACATCACCATGTGATTAACACCCATAGTTCACATCAACATGTGACCAACTCCCGAAGGGTTTACTAGATTCAATAATCTAGTTCACATCGCTATGTGATTAACGCCCAAAGAGTACTAAGGTGTGATCATGTTTTGCTTGTGAGGGAAGTTTAGTCAACGGGTCTGCCACATTCAGATCCGTAAGTATTTTGCAAATTTCTATGTCAACAATGCTCTGCACTAAGCTACTCTGGCTAATTGCTCCCACTTTCAATATGTATCCAGATTGAGACTTTGAGTCATCTGGATCAGTGTCAAAACTTGCATCGCCGTAACCTTTTACGACGAACCTTTTGTCACCTCCATAATTGAGAAACATATCCTTATTCCACTAAGGATAATTTTGACCAATGTCTAGTGATCTACTCCTAGATCACTATTGTACTCCCTTGCCAAACTCAGGGCAGGGTATACAATAGGTCTGGTACACAGCATGGCATACTTTATAGAACCTATGGCTGAGGCATAGGGAATGACTTTCATTCTCTCTCTATCTTCTGTCGTGGTCAGGTTTTGAGTCTTACTCAACTTCACACCTTTGTAACACAGGCAAGAACTCCTTCTTTGACTGTTCCATTTTGAACTACTTCAAAATCTTGTCAAGGTATGTACTCATTGAAAAACTTATCAAGCGTCTTGATCTATCTCTATAGATCTTGATGCTCAATATGTAAGCAGCTTCACCGAGGTCTTTATTTGAAAAACTCCTTTCAAACATTCCTTTATGCTTTGCAGAATAATTCTACATTATTTCCGATCAACAATATGTCATACACATCTACTTATCAGAAATGTTGTAGTGCTCCCACTCACTTTCTTGTAAATACAGGCTTCGCCTCAAGTCTGTATAAAACTATATGCTTTGATCAACTTATCAAAGCGTATATTCCAACTCCGAGATGCTTGCACCAGTCCATAGATGGATCGCTGGAGCTTGCTTATTTTGTTAGCACTTTTAGGATTGACAAAACCTTCTGGTTGCATCATATACAACTCTTCTTTAATAAATCCATTAAGGAATGCAGTTCTGCTTATCCATTTGCCAGATTTCACAAAATGCGGCAATTGCTAACATGATTTGGACAGACTTAAGCATAGATACGAGTGAGAAACTCTCATCGTAGTCAACACCTTGAACTTGTCGAAAACCTTTTTGCGACAATTATAGCTTTGTAGATAGTAACACTACTATCAGCGTCCGTCTTCCTCTTGAAGATCCATTTAATCTCAATGGCTCGCCGATCATTGGGCAAGTCAATCAAAGTCCATACTTTGTTCTCATACATGGCTCTCATCTCAGATTTCATGGCCTCAAGCCATTTCGCGGAATCTGGGCTTATCATCGCTTACTCATAGTTCGTAGGCTCGTCATGGTCAAGTAACATGACCTCTAGAATAGGATTACCGTACCACTCTGGTCCGGATCTCACTTTGGTTTACCTACGAGGTTTGGTAGTAACTTGATCTGAAGTTACATGATCATCATCATTAGCTTCCTCGCTAATTGGTGTAGTAGTCACAGGAACAACTTTCTGTAATGAACTACTTTCCAATAAGGGAGAAGGTACAATTACCTTATCAAGTTCCACTTTCCTCCTACTCACTTCTTTCGAGAGAAATTCCTTCTCTAGAAAGGATCCATTCTCAGCAATGAATAACTTGCCTTCGGATCTGTGATAGAAGGTGTACCCAACATTTTCTTTTGGGTATCTATGAATATTTACTTCTCTGATTTGGGTTTGAGCTTATCATGTTGAAACTTTTTCACATAAGCATCGCAGTCCCAAACTTTAAGAAACGACAGCTTAGGTTTCTCGCCAAACCACAGTTCATACGGTGTCGTCTCAAAAGGATTTAGATGGTGCCCTATTTAACGTGAACATAGCTGTCTCTAATGCATAACCCCAAAACGATAGTGGTAATCGAAAAGAGACATCATAGATCGCACCATATCTAATAAAGCACGGTTACGATGTTCGGACACACCATTACACTGTGGTGTTCCAGGTGGCGTGAGTAGTGAAACTATTTCACATTGTTTAACTGAAGGCCAAACTCGTAACTCAAATATTTTACTTCTGCGATCATATCGTAGAAACTTTTATTTTTGTTACGATGATTCTCCACTTCACTCTGAAATTCTTTGAACTTTTCAAATATTTTAGACTTGTGTTTCATCAAGTAGATATACTCATATCTGCTCAAATCATCTGTGAAGATAAAAAAATAATGATACCTGCCGCGAGCCTCAATATTCATCGGACCACATACATCAGTATGTATGATTTCCAACAAATCTGTTGCTCGCTCCATTGTTCTGGAGAACGGAGTCTTAGTCATCTTGCCCATGAGGCATGGTTCGCAAGCATCAACTGATTCATAATCAAGTGATTCCAAAAGCCCATCAGCATGGATTTTCTTCATGTGCTTTACACCAATATGACCTAAACGACAGTGCCACAAATAAGTTGCACTATAATTATTAACTTTGCATCTTTTGGCTTCAAAAATATGAAAATGTGTATCACTACGATCGAGATCCAACAAACCATTTTCATTGGGTGTATGACCATAGAAGGTTTTATTCATGTAAACGGAACAACAATTATTCTCTAACTTACATGAATAACCGTATTGCAATAAACATGATCCAATCATATTTATGCTCAACGCAAACAACAAATAACATTTATTTAGGTTCAACACTAATCCCGAAAGTATAGGGAGTGTGCGATGATGATCATATCAATCTTGGAACCACTTCCAACACACATCGTCACTTCACCCTTAACTAGTCTCTGTTTATTTTGCAACTCCCATTTCGAGTTACTACTCTTAGCAACTGAACCAGTATCAAATACCGAGGGATTGCTATAAACACTAGTAAAGTACACATCAATAACATGTATATCAAATATAGCTTTGTTCACTTTGCCATCCTTCTTATCCACCAAATACTTGGGGTAGTTCCGCTTCTAGTGACCAGTCCCTTTGCAGTAGAAGCACTTAGTCTCAGGCTTAGGTCCAGACTTGGGTTTCTTCACTTGAGAAGCAACTTGTTTGTCGTTCTTCTTGAAGTTCCCCTTCTTCCCTTTGCCCTTTCTCTTGAAACTAGTGGTCTTGTCAACCATCAACACTTGATGTTTTTCTTGATTTCTACCTTCGCCGATTTTTGCATCGCGAAGAGCTTGGGAATTGTTTTCGTCATCCCTTGCATATTATAGTTCATCACTAAGTTCTACTAACTTGGTTATGGTGACTAGACAATTCTGTCAATCACTATTTTATCTGGAAGATTAACTCCCACTTGATTCAAGCGATTATAGTACCCAGACAATCTGAGCACATGCTCACTGCTTGAGCTATTCTCCTCCATCTTTTAGCTATAGAACTTGTTGGAGACTTCATATCTCTCAACTCGGGTATTTACTTGAAATATTAACTTCAACTCCTGGAACATCTCATATGGTCCATGACGTTCAAAACGTCTTTGAAGTCCCGATTCTAAGCCGTTTAAGCATGGTGCACTAAACTATCAAGTAGTCATCATATTGAGCTAGCCAAACGTTCATAACATCTGCATATGCTCCTGCAATAGATTTGTCACCTAGCGGTGCATCAAGGACATAATTCTTCTGTGCAGCAATGAGGATAAACCTCAGATCACGGATCCAATCCGCATCCTTGCTACTAACATCTTTCAACTTAGTTTTCTCTAGGAACATATCAAAAATAAAATAGGGGAGCTAAACGCGAGCTTTTGATCTACAACATAGATATGCTAATACTACCAGGACTAAGTTAATGATAAATTTAAGTTCAATTAATCATATTACTTAAGAACTCCCACTTAGAAAGACATCCCTCTAATCTTCTAAATGATCACGTGATCCAAATCAACTAAACCATAACTAATCATCACGTGAAATGGAGCAGTTTTCAATGGTGAACATCACTATGTTGATCATATCTACTATATGATTCACGCTCGACCTTTCGGTCTCAGTGTTCCGAGGCCATATCTGCGTATGCTAGGCTTGTCAAGTTTAACCTAAGTATTCTGCGTGTGCAAAACTAGCTTGCACCCGTTGTAGATGGACGTAGAGCTTATCACACCCGATCATCACGTGGTGTCTGGGCACGACGAACTTTGGCAACGGTGCATACTCACGGAGAACACTTTTATCTTGAAATTTAGTGAGAGGTCATCTTACAATGCTACCGTCATAACTAAGCAAAGTAAGATGTATAAAAGATAAACATCTCATGCAATCAAAATATGTGACATGATATGGCCATCATCATCTTGTGTCTTTGATCTCTATCTCCAAAGCATCGTCATGATCTCCATCGTCACCGACATGACACCATGATCTCCATCATCTTGATCTATATCAATGTGTCATCACATGGTCGTCTCGCCAACTATTGCTCTTGCAACTATTGCTATTGCATAGCGATAAAGTAAAGCAATTATTGGGCGCTTGCATCTTATGCAATAGAGAGACAACCATAAGGCTTTTGCCGGTTGCCGATAGCTTCAACAAAACATGATCATCTCATACAACAACTTATATCTCATCACGTCTTGACCATATCACATCACAACATGCCCTGTAAAAACAAGTTAGACGTCCTCTACTTTGTTGTTGCAAGTTTTACGTGGCTGCTATTGGGCTTAGCAAGAACCGTTCTTACCTACGCATCAAAACCACAACGATAGTTTGTCAAGTTGGTGCTATTTTAACCTTCGCAAGGACCGGGCGTAGCCACACTCGGTTCAACTAAAGTTGGAGAAACTGACACCCGCCAGCCACCTGTGTGCAAAGCACGTCGGTAGAACCAGTCTCGCGTAAGCGTACGCGTAATGTCGGTCTAGGCCGCTTCATCCATCAATACCGCCGAACCAAAGTATGACATGCTGGTAAGCAGTATGACTTATATCGCCCAAAACTCACTTGTGTTCTACTCGTGCATATGACATCTACACATAAAACCAGGCTCTGATGCCACTGTTGGGGAACGTAGTAATTTCAAAAAAATTCCTACGCACACGCAAGATCATGGTGATGCATAGCAACGAGAGGGGAGAGTGTTGTCCATGTACCCTTGTAGACCGAAAGCGGAAGCATTATAACAACGCGGTTGATGTAGTCGTACGTCTTCATGATCCGACCGATCAAGTACCGAACGCACGGCACCTCCGAGTTCTGCACACGTTCAACTCGATGACGTCCCTCGAACTCCGATCCAGCCGAGCTTTGAGGGAGAGTTCCGTCAGCACGACGGCGTGGTGACGATGATGATGTTCTACCGACGCAGGGCTTCGCCTAAGCACCACTACGATATGACCGAGGTGGATTATGGTGGAGAGGGGCACCGCACACGGCTAAGAGATCCAAGGGATCAATTGTTGTGTCTACGGGGTGCCCCCTGGCCACGTATATAAAGGAGTGGAGGAGTGGAGGGGCCGGCCCTCTCTATGGCGCGCCCTAGGGGAGTCCTACTCCCACTGGGAGTTGGATTCCGCCTTTCCTAGTAGAACTAGGATCCCTTCCAAGTAGTAGGAGTAGGACAGAAGGAAAGGGAAGGGAAAAGGAGAAGGAAGGAAGGGTGCGCCTGTCGTGGTTCTAAGCCTGACAGTAGAGTGGGGGGTAGGTATGGAGAGGCAAGGTCCTAGCTATGGAGAGGTTGTAAACACAAGGGATGTACGAGTTCAGGCCCTTCTCGGAAGAAGTAATAGCCCTACGTCTCGGAGCCCGGAGGCGGTCGAGTGGATTATGAGTGTATGAGTTACAAGGTGCCGAACCCCTCTACCTGTGGAGGGGGGTGGCTTATATAGAGTGCGCCAGGACCCCAGCCAGCCCACGTAGGAGAGGGTTTAAGGTGAGTTAAGTCGGGGGCATTACTGGTAACGCCCCACATAAAGTGTCTTTACTATCATAAAGCCTACTTAATTACAGGCCGTTGCAGTGCAGAGTGCCTCTTGACCTCCTGGTGGTCGAGTGAGTCTTCATGGTCGAGTCCTTCAAATCAGTCGAGTGAGTCCCTCGTTGGTCGACTGGAAGGCGACCTCTTCTAAGGGTGTCCTTGGGCAAGGCGCTTAGACCAGGTCCATGACCCTACCCTAGGTACATGACCCCATCATTAGCCCCCGAATGGATTGAGGCTTCGAGTGAGGAAGGAGTTGATGTTGTTTCCGATTAACCTTTGCACACTGGTCGTGCGTTGTTCTGGACCAAAGAATCTCTTCGTCGATAGTGAGCAACTTGTCTTCAGTCGACTCGATCCATTCTCTTCTTTCGTCGAGTGATCTTTCGGGCTTCGACGATCTCCGAGCGACGGATCGCGGGAAACCCCGCGTCTGACAGACCGATCTGCCGTTCACGGATTCCGCGGGATGCGAAATTTGGGGACGTGCGCGAAGCGGAGCGGACCGCGGCGTTCGGATGGGACGGGACATAGACGCCTCGATCTCCGCGCCGCTTTCTTCGCCACGTATCCCGTCTGCATAACTGTTCCTGGATATGATTAGATCGACCGGGCCCACCTGTCATCCACTCGGAAGGGACCTTATAAATGCGCCCGGCGAGGATTTCTGTACTGTGCCTCAGCATTCTCTCTCTCTCTGCTTCCTTCGTCCCCGTCCAGCGCGCTCGCTCTCGCCCCCGCACAACTTCCCTTCGCGCATCTCGCCGGCAACCATGGCCAAGGAGAAGACGACGGCGCTGGAACGTGCGAAGAAGGCGTCAGCGTCAGAGAAGGCAAAGGGGAGATCTACCAGCCGCGGCGGGTCCTCGTCCAGATCCCGCCTGCCGAAGGGCTGGGTCCAAGGAGACTGGATCCAGTCGACCATCACAGAGAAAGACCTCCTCGACATGGCCAACGAGGGCTTGATCCCTCATGGAGCTGCGAGGCTTCCGGGGAAGGAGTGGAAGCCCCAGCCAGAAGAGGGTGAGTGTGTGCTCTTGGCCACCCATGTTGATCGTGGATTTTCCTTGCCGCCGAGTATTTTCTTCCGTGGCTTCTTGAACTTCTTTGGAGCGCAGCTCCACCACTTTACCCCAAACTCTATTGCCTATCTTGCCGCGTTCGTGTCCATGTGTGAGGGTTTCCTGGGCTGTCGACCGCACTGGGGTTTGTTCAAGCATATATTCACGTGTCGCTCTCAGACCATGAAGAAGGCGAGCCCAGGTGATGAGAGAACCCGAGTCGTCCAAATGTGTGGGGGTCTGGGGATCCAGGTGAGGAATAAGAGCACCTTCCCGCCCATGACCTTTCCCGAGTCAGTCAGAGGCTGGCAGTCGACTTGGTTCTACTGCCAGGACCAGTCGACGCCGGGGCAGTCGAGTGGACTCCCACAGTTTACCATGGACCGAGTGAACAAGCCCTCCTCTCTGAAGTTGATTCCGGAGGAGAAAGCTGATGTGAAGATGTTGATGGAGCGCGTGGTGCAGTTGGTTCGGGAGGGAGTGACGGGCATGGACCTCCTGGAGGTCTTCCTCAGGCGTCGCATCCAGCCCCTTCAGTTCCGGAGCCACTGCATGTGGTTGTACTGTGGGACTGAAGACGAGACTCGAGTCCATCCAGAAGCAGTCGACGATGTCACTCTGGAAAGATGGATGGTAGCCGTTACCGGAAACAAGGATAACCCATGCGGAGCCAGAAGGATTCCTCCACTCGACCACAACAGCGATCCAAACAAGGTACACTTGCTCTGCTCTCCACTGTGTTCTTGTCGCATTCATTTCTGTTCATCCTGCCGACTGGTCGACTGATCCTTGTCTT
Organism: Triticum dicoccoides; assembly: GCF_002162155.2. NCBI lineage: Eukaryota > Viridiplantae > Streptophyta > Magnoliopsida > Poales > Poaceae > Triticum > Triticum dicoccoides. The sequence goes on along the minus strand of NC_041390.1, from coordinate 417,326,154 downwards.
GATATCTGCTAGGCTCTCACCGAGCTGTACTCGATGCCCAATGGGGCACAAGCTCTGACTGAGGAGGGTGAGGCGAGTGGGGGCGAGAGCCAGGAAGAGGAGGAATGGGACTCGGACGTTGCAGAGGATGATGACGACGACGATGATGATGACGGTGATGAAGATGACGTTGAGGACGAGGAAGAATAGGAGGAGGAGGTCATACCACCACGCTCAGAAAGGCGGTCGAAGCTTGTCCACGACCCTTCGACTGAACGTGGCAAGGGGGTTGCGACCGTTGTTCAGTCGACCAAGCGCCCTCGGACCACCTCTCCGGTGCCGACTGAAAAGGTGCCGAAGCAGCCCAGGGCGGCCTCGTCGAAGCCGATCAAGCTCCTGCCGAAGATGAAGGTGTCCATCCCCACCATATCAGGGTAATCGTGCTGCTTAAGTCTTCTTATTTTGTGTGAACTTTGTCTCTGGTTGACGCTGTAGTTAGTCGACTGATTCTTTAGAGTTGCAGTGCTGCTACTTCTGAGACCTCAGCCCGGGCTGATGACCATGAGATGGAGGACGCAGCAACTTCAAAACCAGGTACTATATTCTTAACGCCGTTTTTAGTCGACTGTCTCGCGACCTCTGATCCTGATTCTTCTTCGTAGCTCCACCCACCACTGTTATCAATCTCCCTGATGATGATGAGGATGAGGAACCGCTGAAACGTAGAAGGAGTAGGAAAGCGTCTGCGAGCAAGGTGCCCCAGGATGTGACGGCGCCTGAGATTCTGATTGCGGAGGAAGAGAACACCACTCGACACACGGTGTCCTTCGCAGATCCATTGACGAGTGCTCAGCAGCCCTCCCTCTTCACGACGCACCACGTCCCAGAGGACCAAGCTGGCGCGGCGAAGGAGGCAATACGCCAGGCGGGAATCATGATGGAGCAGTTGAAGACCATCCGAGATGCGAGCCAGGCAGCTTATGACGCCAGTTCTGCCCTCCAAAGCAATGTTCAGGTCAGTCGACCACCGTTTGTTCTGTTGGATATGCTACCAAAAACTTTTCCTTTCCGGAATTTATAGTAGTCACCCAGTGGGTGTGTCGAGTAAACTCCGTGTTAGCGGGGGCACGCTGAGTGCACCCGCTGGGTGTAGTCCCCAAGGCTAAGGTCGACTGCTGGCAGTCGGCCTTAGGCTTTATGATGTCAATCTTTCTGTCAGTCTACTATGCCGAGTGTGTCGATTAAACTCCGTGTTAGCGGGGGCACGCTGAGTGCACCCGCTGGGTGTAGTCCCCAAGGCTAAGGTCGACTGCTGGCAGTCGGCCTTAGGCTTTATGATGTCGATTTTTCTGTCAGTCGACTATGCCGACTGGACTTCACAAACCGGTGGGGGCACGCTGAGTGCACCCACTGGGTGTAGTCCCCGAGACTGTGGTCGACTGCTTGCAGTTGATCACAGTCTTAAAGAATACATCTCTCTATTTTTATTTATTTATTTTAATTTTTTTTGAGGTCGACTGGTCGACTTTGTCTTCAACAGAATTAGTGGGGGCACGCTGAGTGCACCCACTGGGTGTAGTCCCCGAGACTACGGTCGAATGCTTGTATTCGGCTGTAGTCTTAGAAACGTGTGTTTTTCCCTTTTTCACTCGAAAGTGAATTATATTTGACATTTAGTCGATTGGTTCTTCGCAGAACTCTTGTGATCTTGTGGCTCGCTACTCTGAGCTGGAAAACAAGCACACTCAACTCGAGCTGAGCTTGAAGCTGGTTCAGGAGAAGCTGACGAAGGCAAAGGAGGAGACCGAAGGTATGTTTGGTGAGACCCTGACGACTGTTTTTCCCCTTGCTTGTTTCAAAATCTGATCTTGCTGTAACTTGCAGGTAAGGTAAGGGAGGCCCAACAGAAGAAAGACCTCGAACTAGCTGAGAAGATCAAGCTTGCTGACGAGAAGTTAGCTTCAGTCACCAAGCTTGAACAAGACAATACCAATCTGAAAGCTGCTCTTGGGATCGCCAACAAGGAGGTCAGTCGACTAAAAACTGATAAAGCTGTCCTGACCGACCAAGTCAGTAAGTTGACTGGGAAGAAAAATGATCTGGAGGCCTTCCTGAGTGGTCTTGCCAAGAAGCTGTTTCTTATGCTTGAAGGTAAACCTCTATGCTCGGCAAACATTTCCAATTGTGGTTTTTCCATTCGACCATCCCCTTGACTTAGTGATCATCCTTGCAGAATTTTGTCAAAACTTTGAAGAAGAAACTAGCCGGCTGGAGCCAAACCTAGACCCTGTCAATTCTCCGGTGACCGACGAAGTTGCCATGGATGTTTTCCGACTGGAGTCTCGTGTTGCAGCTGTCGTGGACTATCTCGCAAGGCTGAAGGCCGCCACATCTCGCATCGACTCGACGCTCTGGCCTGAGGAGACACTTCAGAATGACCTTGAGTCACTGATGGCCCGCTTGAACTCGATCCCTGGTCGAGTGCAGGAATGGAAGAAGTCCTCGGCTCGGTGTGGTGCAGATGTTGCTCTGTGTCTGGCCCGAGTCCACTGTAAAGATGCGTGAGAAGAGAAGCTGGCGGCCCTTCGGGTGGCCAACACCAAGAAGTACGACTTCAGGTCCTTTATGGAAACTTTCCTTGCAGCTGCCACTCGGATCGCCGACGGAATTGACCTTGATGAATTCGTTGCACCTTCCAGCCCTCCACAGGAGGGGTAAAAAACTTCTTCTGGCTCGACGCTTTAAATTTGCCTCGGTATGCCGAGTGGAATTGTAACCGATAAACCTTAACAGGCTTAACGCCTGAGCAATTTCGGTTCCTTTAGATATCGATTCAAACTTGAATTTGGTGCTTGAATACGATTGCCTTTGGCTCGAAATGTCTTTTGCAGGTTCAAAGCAAGGCGCCCTTACTGCAATCGACTTATTCTTTAGTCCACTTAGGCGAGTACTGGACTGCGGCTAAGCCTCCGAGCGGAAGCCCGGCTTACCACTCGGTAGG
>NC_041390.1:417321277-417323164 GCF_002162155.2 Triticum dicoccoides | reverse complement strand
AAGTGAATTATATTTGACATTTAGTCGATTGGTTCTTCGCAGAACTCTTGTGATCTTGTGGCTCGCTACTCTGAGCTGGAAAACAAGCACACTCAACTCGAGCTGAGCTTGAAGCTGGTTCAGGAGAAGCTGACGAAGGCAAAGGAGGAGACCGAAGGTATGTTTGGTGAGACCCTGACGACTGTTTTTCCCCTTGCTTGTTTCAAAATCTGATCTTGCTGTAACTTGCAGGTAAGGTAAGGGAGGCCCAACAGAAGAAAGACCTCGAACTAGCTGAGAAGATCAAGCTTGCTGACGAGAAGTTAGCTTCAGTCACCAAGCTTGAACAAGACAATACCAATCTGAAAGCTGCTCTTGGGATCGCCAACAAGGAGGTCAGTCGACTAAAAACTGATAAAGCTGTCCTGACCGACCAAGTCAGTAAGTTGACTGGGAAGAAAAATGATCTGGAGGCCTTCCTGAGTGGTCTTGCCAAGAAGCTGTTTCTTATGCTTGAAGGTAAACCTCTATGCTCGGCAAACATTTCCAATGGTGGTTTTTCCATTCGACCATCCCCTTGACTTAGTGATCATCCTTGCAGAATTTTGTCAAAACTTTGAAGAAGAAACTAGCCGGCTGGAGCCAAACCTCGACCCTGTCAATTCTCCGGTGAACGACGAAGTTGCCATGGATGTTTTCCGACTGGAGTCTCGTGTTGCAGCTGTCGTGGACTATCTCGCAAGGCTGAAGGCCGTCACATCTCGCATCGACTCGACGCTCTGGCCTGAGGAGACACTTCAGAATGACCTTGAGTCACTGATGGCCCGCTTGAACTCGATCCCTGGTCGAGTGCAGGAATGGAAGAAGTCCTCGGCTCGGTGTGGTGCAGATGTTGCTCTGTGTCTGGCCCGAGTCCACTGTAAAGATGCGTGAGAAGAGAAGCTGGCGGCCCTTCGGGTGGCCAACACCAAGAAGTACGACTTCAGGTCCTTTATGGAAACTTTCCTTGCAGCTGCCACTCGGATCGCCGACGGAATTGACCTTGATGAATTCGTTGCACCTTCCAGCCCTCCACAGGAGGGGTAAAAAACTTCTTCTGGCTCGACGCTTTAAATTTGCCTCGGTATGCCGAGTGGAATTGTAACCGATAAACCTTAACAGGCTTAACGCCTGAGCACTTTCGGTTCCTTTAGATATCGATTCAAACTTGAATTTGGTGCTTGAATACGATTGCCTTTGGCTCGAAATGTCTTTTGCAGGTTCAAAGCAAGGCGCCCTTACTGCAATCGACTTATTCTTTAGTCCACTTAGGCGAGTACTGGACTGCGGCTAAGCCTCCGAGCGGAAGCCCGGCTTACCACTCGGTAGGATTTCTGTAACTTAGGCGAGCACTGGGCTGCAGCTAAGCCTCCGAGTGAGAGGTTTACTCTTCACTCGGTAGGATTTTGATAACTTAGGCTAGCACTGGGCTGCAGCTAAGCCTCCGAGTGAGAGGTTTACTCTTCACTCGGTAGGATTTTGATAACTTAGGCTAGCACTGGGCTGCAGCTAAGCCTCCGAGTGAGAGGTTTGCTCTTCACTCGGTAGGATTTTCGTAACTTAGGCGAGTGCTTGGACTGCAGCTAAGCCTCCGAGTGAGAGGGTTGCTCTCCACTCGGTAGGATTTTTGTAACTTAGGCGAGTGCTTGGACTGCAGCTAAGCCTCCGAGTGAGAGGGTTGCTCTCCACTCGGTAGGATTTTTAACTACTTAGGCGAGCACAGGGCTGCAGCTAAGCCCCCGAGCGAAAGTCTGGCTTGCCACTCGGTAGGATTTTGACAACTTAGGCGAGTGCTTGGACTGCAACTAAGCCCCCGAGCGAGAGGCTTGCTCTTCACTCGGTAGGATTTTTAAAACTTAGGCGAGTGCT
>NC_041390.1:417317588-417318292 GCF_002162155.2 Triticum dicoccoides | reverse complement strand
ATACAATTCTAGCATGAATAATAAACATTTATCATGATATAAGGAAATAAATAATAACTTTATTATTGCCTCTAGGGCATATTTCCTTCAGTCTCCCACTTGCACTAGGTTCAATAATCTAGTTCACATTGCCATGTGATTTAATACCAATAGTTCACATCACCATGTGATTAACACCCATAGTTCACATCAACATGTGACCAACTCCCGAAGGGTTTACTAGATTCAATAATCTAGTTCACATCGCTATGTGATTAACGCCCAAAGAGTACTAAGGTGTGATCATGTTTTGCTTGTGAGGGAAGTTTAGTCAACGGGTCTGCCACATTCAGATCCGTAAGTATTTTGCAAATTTCTATGTCAACAATGCTCTGCACTAAGCTACTCTGGCTAATTGCTCCCACTTTCAATATGTATCCAGATTGAGACTTTGAGTCATCTGGATCAGTGTCAAAACTTGCATCGCCGTAACCTTTTACGACGAACCTTTTGTCACCTCCATAATTGAGAAACATATCCTTATTCCACTAAGGATAATTTTGACCAATGTCTAGTGATCTACTCCTAGATCACTATTGTACTCCCTTGCCAAACTCAGGGCAGGGTATACAATAGGTCTGGTACACAGCATGGCATACTTTATAGAACCTATGGCTGAGGCATAGGGAATGACTTTCATTCTCTCTCTATCTTCTGTCGTGGTC
>NC_041390.1:417314444-417317533 GCF_002162155.2 Triticum dicoccoides | reverse complement strand
GGTTTTGAGTCTTACTCAACTTCACACCTTTGTAACACAGGCAAGAACTCCTTCTTTGACTGTTCCATTTTGAACTACTTCAAAATCTTGTCAAGGTATGTACTCATTGAAAAACTTATCAAGCGTCTTGATCTATCTCTATAGATCTTGATGCTCAATATGTAAGCAGCTTCACCGAGGTCTTTATTTGAAAAACTCCTTTCAAACATTCCTTTATGCTTTGCAGAATAATTCTACATTATTTCCGATCAACAATATGTCATACACATCTACTTATCAGAAATGTTGTAGTGCTCCCACTCACTTTCTTGTAAATACAGGCTTCGCCTCAAGTCTGTATAAAACTATATGCTTTGATCAACTTATCAAAGCGTATATTCCAACTCCGAGATGCTTGCACCAGTCCATAGATGGATCGCTGGAGCTTGCTTATTTTGTTAGCACTTTTAGGATTGACAAAACCTTCTGGTTGCATCATATACAACTCTTCTTTAATAAATCCATTAAGGAATGCAGTTCTGCTTATCCATTTGCCAGATTTCATAAAATGCGGCAATTGCTAACATGATTTGGACAGACTTAAGCATAGATACGAGTGAGAAACTCTCATCGTAGTCAACACCTTGAACTTGTCGAAAACCTTTTTGCGACAATTATAGCTTTGTAGATAGTAACACTACTATCAGCGTCCATCTTCCTCTTGAAGATCCATTTAATCTCAATGGCTCGCCGATCATTGGGCAAGTCAATCAAAGTCCATACTTTGTTCTCATACATGGCTCTCATCTCAGATTTCATGGCCTCAAGCCATTTCGCGGAATCTGGGCTTATCATCGCTTACTCATAGTTCGTAGGCTCGTCATGGTCAAGTAACATGACCTCTAGAATAGGATTACCGTACCACTCTGGTCCGGATCTCACTTTGGTTTACCTACGAGGTTTGGTAGTAACTTGATCTGAAGTTACATGATCATCATCATTAGCTTCCTCGCTAATTGGTGTAGTAGTCACAGGAACAACTTTCTGTAATGAACTACTTTCCAATAAGGGAGAAGGTACAATTACCTTATCAAGTTCCACTTTCCTCCTACTCACTTCTTTCGAGAGAAATTCCTTCTCTAGAAAGGATCCATTCTCAGCAATGAATAACTTGCCTTCGGATCTGTGATAGAAGGTGTACCCAACATTTTCTTTTGGGTATCTATGAATATTTACTTCTCTGATTTGGGTTTGAGCTTATCATGTTGAAACTTTTTCACATAAGCATCGCAGTCCCAAACTTTAAGAAACGACAGCTTAGGTTTCTCGCCAAACCACAGTTCATACGGTGTCGTCTCAAAAGGATTTAGATGGTGCCCTATTTAACGTGAACATAGCTGTCTCTAATGCATAACCCCAAAACGATAGTGGTAATCGGAAAGAGACATCATAGATCGCACCATATCTAATAAAGCACGGTTACGATGTTCGGACACACCATTACACTGTGGTGTTCCAGGTGGCGTGAGTAGTGAAACTATTTCACATTGTTTAACTGAAGGCCAAACTCGTAACTCAAATATTTTACTTCTGCGATCATATTGTAGAAACTTTTATTTTTGTTACGATGATTCTCCACTTCACTCTGAAATTCTTTGAACTTTTCAAATATTTTAGACTTGTGTTTCATCAAGTAGATATACTCATATCTGCTCAAATCATCTGTGAAGATAAAAAAATAATGATACCTGCCGCGAGCCTCAATATTCATCGGACCACATACATCAGTATGTATGATTTCCAACAAATCTGTTGCTCGCTCCATTGTTCTGGAGAACGGAGTCTTAGTCATCTTGCCCATGAGGCATGGTTCGCAAGCATCAACTGATTCATAATCAAGTGATTCCAAAAGCCCATCAGCATGGATTTTCTTCATGTGCTTTACACTAATATGACCTAAACGACAGTGCCACAAATAAGTTGCACTATAATTATTAACTTTGCATCTTTTGGCTTCAAAAATATGAAAATGTGTATCACTACGATCGAGATCCAACAAACCATTTTCATTGGGTGTATGACCATAGAAGGTTTTATTCATGTAAATGGAACAACAATTATTCTCTAACTTACATGAATAACCGTATTGCAATAAACATGATCCAATCATATTTATGCTCAACGCAAACAACAAATAACATTTATTTAGGTTCAACACTAATCCCGAAAGTATAGGGAGTGTGCGATGATGATCATATCAATCTTGGAACCACTTCCAACACACATCGTCACTTCACCCTTAACTAGTCTCTGTTTATTTTGCAACTCCCATTTCGAGTTACTACTCTTAGCAACTGAACCAGTATCAAATACCGAGGGATTGCTATAAACACTAGTAAAGTACACATCAATAACATGTATATCAAATATAGCTTTGTTCACTTTGCCATCCTTCTTATCCACCAAATACTTGGGGTAGTTCCGCTTCTAGTGACCAGTCCCTTTGCAGTAGAAGCACTTAGTCTCAGGCTTAGGTCCAGACTTGGGTTTCTTCACTTGAGAAGCAACTTGTTTGTCGTTCTTCTTGAAGTTCCCCTTCTTCCCTTTGCCCTTTCTCTTGAAACTAGTGGTCTTGTCAACCATCAACACTTGATGTTTTTCTTGATTTCTACCTTCGCCGATTTTTGCATCGCGAAGAGCTTGGGAATTGTTTTCGTCATCCCTTGCATATTATAGTTCATCACTAAGTTCTACTAACTTGGTTATGGTGACTAGACAATTCTGTCAATCACTATTTTATCTGGAAGATTAACTCCCACTTGATTCAAGCGATTATAGTACCCAGACAATCTGAGCACATGCTCACTGCTTGAGCTATTCTCCTCCATCTTTTAGCTATAGAACTTGTTGGAGACTTCATATCTCTCAACTCGGGTATTTACTTGAAATATTAACTTCAACTCCTGGAACATCTCATATGGTCCATGACGTTCAAAACGTCTTTGAAGTCCCGATTCTAAGCCGTTTAAGCATGGTGCACTAAACTATCAAGTAGTCATCATATTGAGCTAGCCAAACGTTCATAACATCTGCATATGCTCCTGCAATAG
>NC_041390.1:417313065-417313870 GCF_002162155.2 Triticum dicoccoides | reverse complement strand
TTTGTCACCTAGCGGTGCATCAAGGACATAATTCTTCTGTGCAGCAATGAGGATAAACCTCAGATCACGGATCCAATCCGCATCCTTGCTACTAACATCTTTCAACTTAGTTTTCTCTAGGAACATATCAAAAATAAAATAGGGGAGCTAAACGCGAGCTTTTGATCTACAACATAGATATGCTAATACTACCAGGACTAAGTTAATGATAAATTTAAGTTCAATTAATCATATTACTTAAGAACTCCCACTTAGAAAGACATCCCTCTAATCTTCTAAATGATCACGTGATCCAAATCAACTAAACCATAACTAATCATCACGTGAAATGGAGCAGTTTTCAATGGTGAACATCACTATGTTGATCATATCTACTATATGATTCACGCTCGACCTTTCGGTCTCAGTGTTCCGAGGCCATATCTGCGTATGCTAGGCTTGTCAAGTTTAACCTAAGTATTCTGCGTGTGCAAAACTAGCTTGCACCCGTTGTAGATGGACGTAGAGCTTATCACACCCGATCATCACGTGGTGTCTGGGCACGACGAACTTTGGCAACGGTGCATACTCACGGAGAACACTTTTATCTTGAAATTTAGTGAGAGGTCATCTTACAATGCTACCGTCATAACTAAGCAAAGTAAGATGTATAAAAGATAAACATCTCATGCAATCAAAATATGTGACATGATATGGCCATCATCATCTTGTGTCTTTGATCTCTATCTCCAAAGCATCGTCATGATCTCCATCGTCACCGACATGACACCATGATCTCCATCATCTTGATCTATATCAATGTGTC
>NC_041390.1:417306092-417312993 GCF_002162155.2 Triticum dicoccoides | reverse complement strand
TCACATGGTCGTCTCGCCAACTATTGCTCTTGCAACTATTGCTATTGCATAGCGATAAAGTAAAGCAATTATTGGGCGCTTGCATCTTATGCAATAGAGAGACAACCATAAGGCTTTTGCCGGTTGCCGATAGCTTCAACAAAACATGATCATCTCATACAACAACTTATATCTCATCACGTCTTGACCATATCACATCACAACATGCCCTGTAAAAACAAGTTAGACGTCCTCTACTTTGTTGTTGCAAGTTTTACGTGGCTGCTATTGGGCTTAGCAAGAACCGTTCTTACCTACGCATCAAAACCACAACGATAGTTTGTCAAGTTGGTGCTATTTTAACCTTCGCAAGGACCGGGCGTAGCCACACTCGGTTCAACTAAAGTTGGAGAAACTGACACCCGCCAGCCACCTGTGTGCAAAGCACGTCGGTAGAACCAGTCTCGCGTAAGCGTACGCGTAATGTCGGTCTAGGCCGCTTCATCCATCAATACCGCCGAACCAAAGTATGACATGTTGGTAAGCAGTATGACTTATATCGCCCAAAACTCACTTGTGTTCTACTCGTGCATATGACATCTACGCATAAAACCAGGCTCAGATGCCACTGTTGGGGAACGTAGTAATTTCAAAAAAATTCCTACACACACGCAAGATCATGGTGATGCATAGCAACGAGAGGGGAGAGTGTTGTCCATGTACCCTTGTAGACCGAAAGCGGAAGCATTATAACAACGCGGTTGATGTAGTCGTACGTCTTCATGATCCGACCGATCAAGTACCGAACGCACGGCACCTCCGAGTTCTGCACACGTTCAACTCGATGACGTCCCTCGAACTCCGATCCAGCCGAGCTTTGAGGGAGAGTTCCGTCAGCACGACGGCGTGGTGACGATGATGATGTTCTACCGACGCAGGGCTTCGCCTAAGCACCACTACGATATGACCGAGGTGGATTATGGTGGAGAGGGGCACCGCACACGGCTAAGAGATCCAAGGGATCAATTGTTGTGTCTACGGGGTGCCCCCTGGCCACGTATATAAAGGAGTGGAGGAGTGGAGGGGCCGGCCCTCTCTATGGCGCGCCCTAGGGGAGTCCTACTCCCACTGGGAGTTGGATTCCGCCTTTCCTAGTAGAACTAGGAGCCCTTCCAAGTAGTAGGAGTAGGACAGAAGGAAAGGGAAGGGAAAAGGAGAAGGAAGGAAGGGTGCGCCTGTCGTGGTTCTAAGCCTGACAGTAGAGTGGGGGGTAGGTATGGAGAGGCAAGGTCCTAGCTATGGAGAGGTTGTAAACACAAGGGATGTACGAGTTCAGGCCCTTCTCGGAAGAAGTAATAGCCCTACGTCTCGGAGCCCGGAGGCGGTCGAGTGGATTATGAGTGTATGAGTTACAAGGTGCCGAACCCCTCTACCTGTGGAGGGGGGTGGCTTATATAGAGTGCGCCAGGACCCCAGCCAGCCCACGTAGGAGAGGGTTTAAGGTGAGTTAAGTCGGGGGCGTTACTGGTAACGCCCCACATAAAGTGTCTTTACTATCATAAAGCCTACTTAATTACAGGCCGTTGCAGTGCAGAGTGCCTCTTGACCTCCTGGTGGTCGAGTGAGTCTTCATGGTCGAGTCCTTCAAATCAGTCGAGTGAGTCCCTCGTTGGTCGACTGGAAGGCGACCTCTTCTAAGGGTGTCCTTGGGCAAGGCGCTTAGACCAGGTCCATGACCCTACCCTAGGTACATGACCCCATCATTAGCCCCCGAATGGATTGAGGCTTCGAGTGAGGAAGGAGTTGATGTTGTTTCCGATTAACCTTTGCACACTGGTCGTGCGTTGTTCTGGACCAAAGAATCTCTTCGTCGATAGTGAGCAACTTGTCTTCAGTCGACTCGATCCATTCTCTTCTTTCGTCGAGTGATCTTTCGGGCTTCGACGATCTCCGAGCGACAGATCGCGGGAAACCCCGCGTCTGACAGACCGATCTGCCGTTCGCGGATTCCGCGGGATGCGAAATTTGGGGACGTGCGCGAAGCGGAGCGGACCGCGGCGTTCGGATGGGACGGGACATAGACGCCTCGATCTCCGCGCCGCTTTCTTCGCCACGTATCCCGTCTGCATAACTGTTCCTGGATATGATTAGATCGACCGGGCCCACCTGTCATCCACTCGGAAGGGACCTTATAAATGCGCCCGGCGAGGATTTCTGTACTGTGCCTCAGCATTCTCTCTCTCTCTGCTTCCTTCGTCCCCGTCCAGCGCGCTCGCTCTCGCCCCCGCACAACTTCCCTTCGCGCATCTCGCCGGCAACCATGGCCAAGGAGAAGACGACGGCGCTGGAACGTGCGAAGAAGGCGTCAGCGTCAGAGAAGGCAAAGGGGAGATCTACCAGCCGCGGCGGGTCCTCGTCCAGATCCCGCCTGCCGAAGGGCTGGGTCCAAGGAGACTGGATCCAGTCGACCATCACAGAGAAAGACCTCCTCGACATGGCCAACGAGGGCTTGATCCCTCATGGAGCTGCGAGGCTTCCGGGGAAGGAGTGGAAGCCCCAGCCAGAAGAGGGTGAGTGTGTGCTCTTGGCCACCCATGTTGATCGTGGATTTTCCTTGCCGCCGAGTATTTTCTTCCGTGGCTTCTTGAACTTCTTTGGAGCGCAGCTCCACCACTTTACCCCAAACTCTATTGCCTATCTTGCCGCGTTCGTGTCCATGTGTGAGGGTTTCCTGGGCTGTCGACCGCACTGGGGTTTGTTCAAGCATATATTCACGTGTCGCTCTCAGACCGTGAAGAAGGCGAGCCCAGGTGATGAGAGAACCCGAGTCGTCCAAATGTGTGGGGGTCTGGGGATCCAGGTGAGGAATAAGAGCACCTTCCCGCCCATGACCTTTCCCGAGTCAGTCAGAGGCTGGCAGTCGACTTGGTTCTACTGCCAGGACCAGTCGACGCCGGGGCAGTCGAGTGGACTCCCACAGTTTACCATGGACCGAGTGAACAAGCCCTCCTCTCTGAAGTTGATTCCGGAGGAGAAAGCTGACGTGAAGATGTTGATGGAGCACGTGGTGCAGTTGGTTCGGGAGGGAGTGACGGGCATGGACCTCCTGGAGGTCTTCCTCAGGCGTCGCATCCAGCCCCTTCAGTTCCGGAGCCACTGCATGTGGTTGTACTGTGGGACTGAAGACGAGACTCGAGTCCATCCAGAAGCAGTCGACGATGTCACTCTGGAAAGATGGATGGTAGCCGTTACCGGAAACAAGGATAACCCACGCGGAGCCAGAAGGATTCCTCCACTCGACCACAACAGCGATCCAAACAAGGTACACTTGCTCTGCTCTCCACTGTGTTCTTGTCGCATTCATTTCTGTTCATCCTGCCGACTGGTCGACTGATCCTTGTCTTGATATCTGCTAGGCTCGCACCGAGCTGTACTCGATGCCCAATGGGGCACAAGCTCTGACTGAGGAGGGTGAGGCGAGTGGGGGCGAGAGCCAGGAAGAGGAGGAATGGGACTCGGACGTTGCAGAGGATGATGACGACGACGATGATGATGACGGTGATGAAGATGACGTTGAGGACGAGGAAGAATAGGAGGAGGAGGTCATACCACCGCGCTCAGAAAGGCGGTCGAAGCTTGTCCACGACCCTTCGACTGAACGTGGCAAGGGGGTTGCGACCGTTGTTCAGTCGACCAAGCGCCCTCGGACCACCTCTCCGGTGCCGACTGAAAAGGCGCCGAAGCAGCCCAGGGCGGCCTCGTCGAAGCCGATCAAGCTCCTGCCGAAGATGAAGGTGTCCATCCCCACCATATCAGGGTAATCGTGCTGCTTAAGTCTTCTTATTTTGTGTGAACTTTGTCTCTGGTTGACGCTGTAGTTAGTCGACTGATTCTTTGGAGTTGCAGTGCTGCTACTTCTGAGACCTCAGCCCGGGCTGATGACCATGAGATGGAGGACGCAGCAACTTCAAAACCAGGTACTATATTCTTAACGCCGTTTTTAGTCGACTGTCTCGCGACCTCTGATCCTGATTCTTCTCCGTAGCTCCACCCACCACTGTTATCAATCTCCCTGATGATGATGAGGATGAGGAACCGCTGAAACGTAGAAGGAGTAGGAAAGCGTCTGCCAGCAAGGTGCCCCAGGATGTGACGGCGCCTGAGATTCTGATTGCGGAGGAAGAGAACACCACTCGACACATGGTGTCCTTCGCAGATCCATTGACGAGTGCTCAGCAGCCCTCCCTCTTCACGATGCACCACGTCCCAGAGGACCAAGCTGGCGCGGCGAAGGAGGCAATACGCCAGGCGGGAATCATGATGGAGCAGTTGAAGACCATCCGGGATGCGAGCCAGGCAGCTTATGACGCCAGTTCTGCCCTCCAAAGCAATGTTCAGGTCAGTCGACCACCGTTTGTTCTGTTGGATATGCTACCAAAAACTTTTCCTTTCCGGAATTTATAGTAGTCACCCAGTGGGTGTGTCGAGTAAACTCCGTGTTAGCGGGGGCACGCTGAGTGCACCCGCTGGGTGTAGTCCCCAAGGCTAAGGTCGACTGCTGGCAGTCGGCCTTAGGCTTTATGATGTCAATCTTTCTGTCAGTCTACTATGCCGAGTGTGTCGATTAAACTCCGTGTTAGCGGGGGCACGCTGAGTGCACCCGCTGGGTGTAGTCCCCAAGGCTAAGGTCGACTGCTGGCAGTCGGCCTTAGGCTTTATGATGTCGATTTTTCTGTCAGTCGACTATGCCGACTGGATTTCACAAACCGGTGGGGGCACGCTGAGTGCACCCACTGGGTGTAGTCCCCGAGACTGTGGTCGACTGCTTGCAGTTGATCACAGTCTTAAAGAATACATCTCTCTATTTTTATTTATTTTTTTAATTTTTTTTGAGGTCGACTGGTCGACTTTGTCTTCAACAGAATTAGTGGGGGCACGCTGAGTGCACCCACTGGGTGTAGTCCCCGAGACTACGGTCGAATGCTTGTATTCGGCTGTAGTCTTAGAAACGTGTGTTTTTCCCTTTTTCACTCGGAAGTGAATTATATTTGACATTTAGTCGATTGGTTCTTCGCAGAACTCTTGTGATCTTGTGGCTCGCTACTCTGAGCTGGAAAACAAGCACACTCAACTCGAGCTGAGCTTGAAGCTGGTTCAGGAGAAGCTGACGAAGGCAAAGGAGGAGACCGAAGGTATGTTTGGTGAGACCCTGACGACTGTTTTTCCCCTTGCTTGTTTCAAAATCTGATCTTGCTGTAACTTGCAGGTAAGGTAAGGGAGGCCCAACAGAAGAAAGACCTCGAACTAGCTGAGAAGATCAAGCTTGCTGACGAGAAGTTAGCTTCAGTCACCAAGCTTGAACAAGACAATACCAATCTGAAAGCTGCTCTTGGGATCGCCAACAAGGAGGTCAGTCGACTAAAAACTGATAAAGCTGTCCTGACCGACCAAGTCAGTAAGTTGACTGGGAAGAAAAATGATCTGGAGGCCTTCCTGAGTGGTCTTGCCAAGAAGCTGTTTCTTATGCTTGAAGGTAAACCTCTATGCTCGGCAAACATTTCCAATGGTGGTTTTTCCATTCGACCATCCCCTTGACTTAGTGATCATCCTTGCAGAATTTTGTCAAAACTTTGAAGAAGAAACTAGCCGGCTGGAGCCAAACCTCGACCCTGTCAATTCTCCGGTGAACGACGAAGTTGCCATGGATGTTTTCCGACTGGAGTCTCGTGTTGCAGCTGTCGTGGACTATCTCGCAAGGCTGAAGGCCGTCACATCTCGCATCGACTCGACGCTCTGGCCTGAGGAGACACTTCAGAATGACCTTGAGTCACTGATGGCCCGCTTGAACTCGATCCCTGGTCGAGTGCAGGAATGGAAGAAGTCCTCGGCTCGGTGTGGTGCAGATGTTGCTCTGTGTCTGGCCCGAGTCCACTGTAAAGATGCGTGAGAAGAGAAGCTGGCGGCCCTTCGGGTGGCCAACACCAAGAAGTACGACTTCAGGTCCTTTATGGAAACTTTCCTTGCAGCTGCCACTCGGATCGCCGACGGAATTGACCTTGATGAATTCGTTGCACCTTCCAGCCCTCCACAGGAGGGGTAAAAAACTTCTTCTGGCTCGACGCTTTAAATTTGCCTCGGTATGCCGAGTGGAATTGTAACCGATAAACCTTAACAGGCTTAACGCCTGAGCACTTTCGGTTCCTTTAGATATCGATTCAAACTTGAATTTGGTGCTTGAATACGATTGCCTTTGGCTCGAAATGTCTTTTGCAGGTTCAAAGCAAGGCGCCCTTACTGCAATCGACTTATTCTTTAGTCCACTTAGGCGAGTACTGGACTGCGGCTAAGCCTCCGAGCGGAAGCCCGGCTTACCACTCGGTAGGATTTCTGTAACTTAGGCGAGCACTGGGCTGCAGCTAAGCCTCCGAGTGAGAGGTTTACTCTTCACTCGGTAGGATTTTGATAACTTAGGCTAGCACTGGGCTGCAGCTAAGCCTCCGAGTGAGAGGTTTACTCTTCACTCGGTAGGATTTTGATAACTTAGGCTAGCACTGGGCTGCAGCTAAGCCTCCGAGTGAGAGGTTTGCTCTTCACTCGGTAGGATTTTCGTAACTTAGGCGAGTGCTTGGACTGCAGCTAAGCCTCCGAGTGAGAGGGTTGCTCTCCACTCGGTAGGATTTTTGTAACTTAGGCGAGTGCTTGGACTGCAGCTAAGCCTCCGAGTGAGAGGGTTGCTCTCCACTCGGTAGGATTTTTAACTACTTAGGCGAGCACAGGGCTGCAGCTAAGCCCCCGAGCGAAAGTCTGGCTTGCCACTCGGTAGGATTTTGACAACTTAGGCGAGTGCTTGGACTGCAACTAAGCCCCCGAGCGAGAGGCTTGCTCTTCACTCGGTAGGATTTTTAAAACTTAGGCGAGTGCT
>NC_041390.1:417105865-417305453 GCF_002162155.2 Triticum dicoccoides | reverse complement strand
GCGAGCACAGGGCTGCAGCTAAGCCCCTGAGTGAGAGGTTTGCTCTTCACTCGGTAGGATTTTTAAAACTTAGGCGAGTGCTTGGACTGCAGCTAAGCCCCCGAGTGGGAGGACTGCTCTCCACTCGGTAGGATTTTTTTCAAACTTAGGCGAGTGCCTGACTGCAGCTAAGTCCTTAAGTGAGAGAACTTAGGCGAGTACTGGACTGCAGCTAAGCCCCCGAGTGGGAGGACTACTCTCCACTCGGTAGGATTTTGACAAACTTAGGCGAGTCCTTGGACTGCAGCTAAGCCTCCGAGTGGAAGTCTGGCTTACCACTCGGTAGGATTTTGATAACTTAGGCGAAACGGATTCGCAGCTAAGCCTCCGAGTGGGAGTCTGGCTCACCGCTCGGTAGGATTCTTACAAACTTAGGCGAAACGGATTCGCGGCTAAGTCACCCACTGAGGGGGAATTTTATTGGACAAAAATAAAAAGTGACAGAAATTATGGAGGAACTATGACACTATTATTTTGAGGTCCATGAACTACAGAAGTACTTTATTGCAACTCATCCAAGTGATAAAACTTAAGTATAAAATGGGCGGAGTAGCTCCGCGTTCCAAGCTCGGGGCTCGTCGATATTATGCTCGACGTTGTAAAGACGGTACGCCCCGTTGTGGAGAACCTTGGTGACGATGAAGGGACCTTCCCAAGAAGGAGCAAGCTTGTGTGGTTTGTGCTGATCCACTCGGAGAACTAAATCTCCTTCCTGGAAGGCTCGACCTCTCACATTTCTGGCGTGGAAACGACGCAAATCTTGTTGGTAGATGGTCGACCGGATCAGAGCCATCTCCCTTTCTTCCTCTAAAAGGTCGACTACGTCCTGGCGCTTGTTCCGCCTCTGCTTCGTTGTAGATTTCAACTCGAGGAGCATTGTGGAGAAGATCACTCGGCAAGACTGCTTCAGCTCCGTAGACCAAGAAGAATGGGGTTTTTCTGGTCGACCGATTAGGTGTGGTCCGTAGCCCCCAAAGCACTGAGGGAAGTTCGTCGACCCAAGCTCCAGCCGCGTGTTTGAGATCACACATCAGTCGGGGCTTCAATCCTTTAAGAATCAGTCCATTAGCTCGCTCTGCTTGTCCATTCGACTGCGGATGGGCGACTGAAGTGTAGTCGACCCGCGTGCCTTGGGAGTTGCAGAAATCTCTGAATTCCTCCGAGTCAAAGTTCGACCCATTATCCGTAATGATGTTGTGCGGGACTCCATATCTGAATATTAGTTCCCTGATGAAGCTAACAGCAGTACCGGTGTCAAGGTTCTTGATTGGTTTAGCCTCGATCCACTTGGTGAACTTGTCGACTGCCACCAGTACATGCGTGAAGCCGCTTCGTCCTGTTCTCAAAGGACCGACCATGTCCAATCCCCATACTGCGAAAGGCCAGACGAGTGGGATGGTCTTCAGAGCCGACGCAGGCTTGTGCGACATATTCGAGTAAAACTGACATCCCTCGCACTTATCCACTATCTCTTTTGCCATCTCATTCGCCTTTGGCCAGTAAAATCCGGCTCGGTATGCTTTGGCCACGATGGTCCGAGAGGACGCATGATGACCACAGGTCCCCGAGTGGATATCATTGAGGATGAGTCGACCTTCCTCTGGTGTTATGCACTTCTGGCCAACTCCGGTCGCGCTTTCTCTGTATAATCGTCCTTTGATTACGGTAAAGGCCTTAGATCGACGGACGATCTGTCGAGCCTCTTCCTCATCCTCCGGAAGCTCTTTTCTCAGGATATATGCGACATACGGAACTGTCCAGTCGGGAATGACCACCAAAACCTCCATGATCAAGTCGACCATCGTTGGGACCTCAATCTCAGTCGGATATGTGGCACTCTTGGGCTGTGGAGTTTCTTCGGTGAAAGGATCTTCTTTGACTGACGGAGTGTGTATATGCTCCAAGAACACACCACTCGGAATGGCTCCTCTCTTGGAACCTATCTTTGCTAGATCATCAGCTGCTTGATTTTTCAGTCGGGGTATATGATGGAGCTCCAACCCCTCGAACTTCTTTTCCAGCTTCCTCACTGCACTGCAGTATCCAGTCATGGCTGGGCTTCTCACGTCCCACTCTTTCATCACCTGGTTGACCACTAAATCCGAGTCGCCATAGACCATCAGGCGACGGACGCCGAGTGAAATGGCCATGCGCAACCCATATAAAAGGGCCTCATATTCTGCCTCATTGTTGGAGGAATCAAAGTGAATCTGGAGCACATATCTGAGCTTATCTCCTCTGGGGGAAACCAGGACAACCCCAGCACCGGAACCATTCAACATCTTAGAGCCATCAAAGAACATGGTCCAATGCTCCGAGTGAACTTCAGTCGGCTGCTGTTGTTCAATCCACTCGGCGAGGAAATCTGCTATTGCCTGGGACTTAATGGCTTTCTTTGCCTCAAACTTGATATCAAGGGGAAGAAGTTCAATCGCCCATTTGGCCACTCGACCAGTTGCATCTCTGTTGTGCAAAATCTCTGATAGTGGAGCGTCGCTGACGACTGTGATGGAATGATCAGAAAAATAATGAGCAACCTTCTTTGTGGTCATGTATATTCCATACACAAGCTTCTGATAATGAGGATATCTCTGCTTGGATGGAGTCAAGACTTCAGACAAATAATACACTGGGGCTGAACTTTGAGAGCTTTTCCTTCTTCTTCCCGCTCGACCGTAAGCACAGTACTGACGACTTGTCCTGTGGCTGCGATATAGAGCAACAGAGGCTCTTTGCTGATTGGAGCAGCAAGCACCGGCTGGGTGGAGAGCAGAGCTTTTAGCTCGGCAAACGCTGCATCAGCTTCTGGAGTCCACTCGAACTTGTCTGTCTTCTTCATCAGTCGGTAAAGAGGCAATGCCTTTTCACCGAGTCGTGAGATGAATCGACTTAATGCGGCCAAGCATCCAGTAAGCTTCTGGACATCGTGCACTCGCACAGGGCGTTTCATTCGGAGAATAGTGCCAATCTTCTCTGGGTTAGCGTCGATTCCCCGTTCGGAAACAAGAAAACCGAGTAACTTGCCACCAGGAACTCCAAATGTGCACTTTGATGGATTGAGCTTGATATCATATCTTCTGAGGTTGGCAAATGTTTCGACGAGATCAGCGAGCAGGTCGGAACCTTTTCGTGACTTGACAACAATATCATCCATATATGCTTCCACATTCCGACTGATTTGAGTGAGTAGACACTTCTGAATCATTCGCATAAATGTGGCTCCGGCATTCTTGAGGCCGAATGGCATGGTGATATAGCAGAAGCACCCGAATGGAGTGATGAAAGCTGTTTTTACCTCGTCGGGTCCGTACAGACGGATCTGGTGGTACCCGGAGTAGGCATCTAAAAAAGATAGCCTCTCGCATCCCGCGGTCGAGTCAACAATTTGATCTATGCGAGGGAGAGGAAAATGATCTTTCGGGCAGGCCCGGTTGATGTGCTTGAAATCAATGCACATTCGGACCGACTTGTCCTTCTTAGGAACCATGACGACATTAGCGAGCCACTCGGAGTGGTATATCTCTCGGATAAATCCTGCCGCCAACAGTCGAGCCACTTCTTCACCAATGGCTTTTCTCTTCTGGACGGCGGACCGCCGAAGATGCTCTTTGACTGGTTTTGCAGATGAGTCAACTCTTAGGCGATGCTCAGCCAGTCCCCTGGGAACACCTGGCATGTCAGCGGGCTTCCATGCAAAAATGTCCCAGTTCTCACGGAGGAACTGGATGAGCGCTTCTTCCTATTTTGGGTCGAGTGTTGTGGAGATGCGGGTCGGAGCTGCATCGGGGTCGGTCGGGTGAATGTGAACAGGCTTTGTCTCACCGGATGACTGGAATGCAGACTCTGTGGCGGGTTTCTTTGATCGCAGCAAGTCACTCGGATCCGCGTTTTGCTTGTATTCCTCAAACTCGACCGCTGTCACCTGGGAATCGGCAATCTTGGAGCCCTTCTGAAAGCACTCTTCTGCCTTTTTCCTATCACCGGTGACAGTGATCACTCCTTTGGGGCCGGGCATCTTCAATTTGAGGTACACGTAACATGGTCGAGCCATGAACCGCGCGTAAGCTGGTCTCCCCAAAATGGCATGATATGCACTCTGAAAATCCACGACCTCAAACGTCAACTTTTCTTTGCGAAAATGTTTCGAATCACCAAACACCACGTCCAAAGCTATTTGGCCGAGTGACTCGGCTTTCTTCCCTGGTATAACTCCATGAAAGCTCATGTTACTAGTGCTCAGTCGGGACATCGGAATGCCCATTCCTTTCAGTGCGTCTGCATACAACAAATTCAGCCCGCTTCCACCATCCATCAGCACCTTTGTCAGTCGAGTGCCTTCGACAACTGGATCGACCACCAAAGCTTGCCTCCCAGGGGTGGCAATATGAGTCGGGTGATCAGATTGGTCGAATGTGATGGGTATTTGAGACCATTTCAGATAATTTGCCCTTGCTGGGGCAACCATGTTCACCTCTCGGTTAATGACCTTCAGTCGACTTCTGCTTTCCACATCTGCAAAGATCATCAAAGTGGAGTTGATATGCGGATATCCTTCCTCACTGTCCTCCTTGTCTTCAGCCTTGTCCGACTCCTTCTCCTTGTCCTTAGACTGTTTTCCCTGAAACTGCTGGATCAGGAGTCGACATTGGCGAGTGGTGTGTTTCGGGTAGATGATATTCCCCTCTTCGTCTTTCTTCGTGTGGATGTGACATGGCATATCCATTACGTCGTTCCCTTCTTTATCCTTTACCTTCTTGGGGTTCCAGGATCCTTTTGGTTTCCCTTTAAACTTTCCCTGAGTCACGGCCAGAGCCTCTCCAGGAGCTGCCGGTTCAGCCTTCCGCTTCTGTTTCCGACTGGTGTTTCCTTTTTCCGACTGACTCGGCTTGTGCTTGCCGCTTCGGAGTCGGTCTTCTTCTTCGCCGTTGGCGTACTTGGTAGCAATCTCCATCATCCGACTCAAGGTCATGTCACCGGTTCGACCAAACTTCAAACTCAGTTCTCTATTCTTGACGCCATCTTTGAAGGCGCAGACTGCCTGATGATCGGACACATTCTCCACAGTGTGGTGCAAAGTGATCCACCTCTGAATATACTCTCTGAGAGTCTCATTAGCCTTCTGCACGCAGACTTGCAACTCTGTCAATCCAGCTGGTCGCTTGCAAGTTCCTTCAAACGTTCTGATGAACACTCGGGACAGATCTTCCCAAGTGTAAATGCTGCTAGGAGGTAATTGAGTCAACCATGCCCTGGCAGAACCTTCCAGCATGAGGGGCAAATGCTTCATGGCCACCTCGTCGTTCCCACCACCAATCTGAACTGCCACTCGGTAATCTTCAAGCCAAGTTTCAGGCTTAGACTCACCAGTGAACTTGCTGACTCCTGTTGCCAACCTGAAATTGGGAGGGATAACTGCGGCTCTGATAGCTCTGCTGAAACATTCAGGACCAGAAACATGCACTCGACTGCTTGTAGGTGCATCCCTGTCGAGTCCACCTCGATGGGCTCTGTTCTGGTCGACCATACCTTGCACGATAATGGATCGCGCATCGAAGCCTGGTTCTCTGGGGTCGACTGGAACCCTTCGCCCTGTACTGTACTGACGCCTGTCATCTTGCTGTCGAGGAGCGTAAGACCCACCCCTCGGAGGGGAATTGGGTACTCGACGCCTATCAACTCGGTCGAGTCGGTCGCCATATTGATCTCGCCGATTCTCGTGCCCTTCACGCCGCGGAGGCGATCTGGGGCTGTGAGCCGACTGAACCGTATTCACAGTGACGGATCGACTGTGAATTCTGTTGCGCGACTGAGACACGGCTGAATTCTGATCTCCTGCTGCCCGGAGCAGATCCCTGATCTGCAGCAAACCTCTGCCAGCTTCCGACTGCGAAGGCTGGATGGATTCTGCTATACGGGTCGCAGCTGCTAAATTCTGGATTGGGGTTCGATATACCTGAGTCGGCGGGAAGAGTTGACGTCGACTGGTGTCGGGAACTCGTTGTCGCGCGCGCTCGTCGAGTGCTCGCTGAAGATTCTCCAGTCGAGTGCGCTCGGCCAAATTGGCCAGGCATGCCTCCTCCAAGGCACAAGCCTCGGGGGTTTCTCCTGCGATGGGAGTACGCAGAGCATCCACGTTCCTGCGGCGAAGTTCCTCTCTTTGCAGAGAGTCGAGTGGCTCGGGCTGGTACTCTTCGTGGCCTCGTGTGGGGTCGCCTCTGTCACCTGCTCCACCATCACGGGAGAAGCCAGGGGGACTGCGGGGCCCGTCGACCATCAAGATTTCCGCCGCTGGATCACTGCTACCGCACTCGGATGCAGTCTCTACGGAGCCAGTCGACAGATCGAACAAGCCGTAGAGAGATTCGTCGGGCTCGATTGCCGCAACTTGGGTAGTGGCCGATTGGCGAGCCACCGTGTGCCTCACCCATCGCTGAAGCCTCGACCGGCCCGAGCGCTTGCGCTGGCGGGAGACCGGGAGGGTGGACGATGGAGGAGTCGTCCGATACGGGGTCGACGGTTGCCGCAGCAGAACGCCGCGGAAACATGCGTGAAAATGCGTCGCACCGCGGACGGGGAGCGCATCAACGTCGAGTGGAGCCTCCTGGAGCCAGGCGGAGTCGTCGGCGATGAAGGTGAGAGTGCTGAGACAGATCTCTCGACCTTCGACCAAAACTCCAGCAGACACCATGATGAAAGTACTCGGAAGAATCGCAACTTCTCCACAAAATCGCTAAAACACCTGCCCCAAGGTGGGCGCCAACTGTCGTGGTTCTAAGCCTGACAGTAGAGTGGGGGGTAGGTATGGAGAGGCAAGGTCCTAGCTATGGAGAGGTTGTAAACACAAGGGATGTACAAGTTCAGGCCCTTCTCGGAAGAAGTAATAGCCCTACGTCTCGGAGCCCGGAGGTGGTCGAGTGGATTAGGAGTGTATGAGTTACAAGGTGCCGAACCCCTCTACCTGTGGAGGGGGGTGGCTTATATAGAGTGCGCCAGGACCCCAGCCAGCCCACGTAGGAGAGGGTTTAAGGTGAGTTAAGTCGGGGGCGTTACTGGTAACGCCCCACATAAAGTGTATTTACTATCATAAAGCCTACTTAATTACAGGCCGTTGCAGTGCAGAGTGCCTCTTGACCTCCTGGTGGTCGAGTGAGTCTTCATGGTCGAGTCCTTCAAATCAGTCGAGTGAGTCCCTCGTTGGTCGACTGGAAGGCGACCTCTTCTAAGGGTGTCCTTGGGCAAGGCGCTTAGACCAGGTCCATGACCCTACCCTAGGTACATGACCCCATCAGCGCCCCCCCCCATCCCTAGTCCAATTCGGATCAGCCCATGGGGAGGGGTGCGTCCACCCTTTGAGGCCTTTCTCTCCTTTCCCGTATGGCCCATTAAGGCCCAATACGAATTCCCGTAACTCCCCGGTACTCCCGAAAATACCCGAATCACTCAGAACCTTTCCGATGTCCGAATATAGTTGTCCAATATATCGATCTTTACGTCTCGACCATTTTGGGACTCCTCGTCATGTCCCAGATCTCATCCGGGACTCCGAACTCCTTTGGTACATCAAAACACATAAACTCATAATATAACCGTCATCGAACTTTAAGCGTGCAGACCCTACGGGTTCGAGAACTATGTAGATATGACCGAGACACGTCTCCGGTCAATAACCAATAGCGGAACCTGGATGCTCATATTGGCTCCCAGATATTCTACGAAGATCTTTATCGGTCAGACTGCATAACAACATACGTTGTTCCCTTTGTCATCGGTATGTTACTTGCCCGAGATTCGATCATCGGTATCTCAATACCTAGTTCAATCTCGTTACCGACGAGTCTCTTTACTCGTTCCGTAATACATCATCCCGCAACTAACTCATTAGTTGCAATGCTTGCAAGGCTTATAGTGATGTGCATTACCGAGTGGGCCCAGAGATACCTCTCCGACAATCGGAGTGACAAATCCTAATCTCGAAATATGCCAACCCAACAAGTACCTTTGGAGACACCTGTAGAGCACCTTTATAATCACCTAGTTATGTTGTGACGTTTGGTAGCACACAAAGTGTGCCTCTGGTAAACGGGAGTTGCATAATCTCATAGTCATAGGAACATGTATAAGTCATGAAGAAAGCAATAACAACAAACTAAATGATCAAGTGCTATGCTAACGGAATGGGTCAAGTCAATCACATCATTCTCCTAATGATGTGATCCCGCTAATCAAATGACAACTCATGTCTATGGTTAGGAAACATAACCATCTTTGATCAACGAGCTAGTCAAGTAGAGGCATACTAGTGACACTCTGTTTGTCTATGTATTCACACATGTATTATGTTTCCGGTTAATACAATTCTAGCATGAATAATAAACATTTATCATGATATAAGGAAATAAATAATAACTTTATTATTGCCTCTAGGGCATATTTCCTTCATGTATGTGGTCCAATGAACATTGAAGCTCACGGCGGATATCGTTATTTTCTCACCTTCACAGATGATTTGAGCAGATATGGGTATATCTACTTAATGAAACATAAGTCTGAAACATTTGAAAAGTTCAAAGAATTTCAGAGTGAAGTGGAAAATCATCGTAACAAGAAAATCAAGTTTCTATGATCTGATCATGGAGGTGAATATTCGAGTTATGTGTTTGGACTTCATTTGAAACAATGCAGAATAGTTTCGCAACTCACGCCACCTGGAACACCACAACGTAATGGTGTGTCCGAACATCATAACTGCACTTTATTAGATATGGTGCGATCTATGATGTCTCTCATTGATTTGCCACTATCGTTTTGGGGTTATGCTTTAGAGACGGCTAGGGCACCATCTAAATCCGTTGAGACGACACCTTATGAACCGTGGTTTGGCAAGAAACCCAAGTTGTCGTTTCTTAAAGGTTGGGGTTGCGATGCTTATGTGAAAAAGCTTCAACCTGATAAGCTCGAACCCAAATCGGAGAAATGTGTCTTCATAGGATACCCAAAGGAGACTGTTGGGTACACCTTCTATCACAGATCCGAAGGCAAGATATTCGTTGCTAAGAATGGATCCTTTCTAGAGAAGGAGTTTTTCTCCAAAGAAGTGAGTGGGAGGAAAGTAGAACTTGACGAGGTAATTGTACCTTCTCCCTTATTGGGAAGTAGTTCATCACTGAAATCAGTTCCAGTGATTCCTACACCAATAAGTGAGGAAGATAATGATGATGATCATGAAACTTCTAATCCAGTTACTGCCGAACCTCGTAGGTCAACCAGAGTAAAATCTGCACTAGAGTGGTACGGTAATCCTGTTCTGGAAGTCATGTTACTTGACCATGATGAACCTACGAACTATGAGGAAGCGATGATGCCCAGATTCCGCAAAATGGCTTGAGGCCATGAAATCTGAGATGGGATCCATGTATGAAAACAAAGTATGAACTTTGGTTGATTTGCCCGATGATCGGCAGGCCATAGCGAATAAATGGATCTTCAAGAAGAAGACTAACGCTGACGGTAATATTACTGTCTACAAAGCTTGACTTGTTGCAAAAGGTTTTCGACAAGTTCAAGGAGTTGACTACGATGAGACCTTCTCACCCGTAGTGATGCTTAAGTCCGTCCGAATCATGTTAGCAATTGCCGCATTTTATGATTATGAAATTTGGAAAATGGATGTCAAAACTGCATTCCTTAATGGATATCTTAAAGAAGAGTTGTATATGATGCAACTAGAAGGTTTTGTCGATCCAAAAGGTGCTAACAAAGTGTGCAAGCTCCAGCGATCCATTTATGGACTGGTGCAAGCCTCTTGGAGTTGGAATATATGCTTTGATAGTGTGATCAAAGCATATGGTTTTATACAGACTTTTGGAGAAGCTTGTATTTAGAAGAAAGTGAGTGGGAGCTCCGTAGCATTTCTGATATTATATGTAGATGACATATTGTTGATCGGAAATGATACTGAATTTTTGAATAGCATAAAAGGATACTTGAATAAGAATTTTTCAATGAAAGACCTCAGTGAAGCTGCTTATATATTGGGCATCAAGATCTATAGAGATAGATCAAGACGCTTAATTGGACTTTCACAAAGCACATACCTTGATAAAGTTTTGAAGAAGTTCAAAATGGATCAGGCAAAGAAAGGGTTCTTGCCTGTATTACAAGGTGTGAAGTTGAGTCAGACTCAATTCCCGACCACTGAAGAAGATAGAGAGAAAATTAAAGGTGTTCCCTATGCTTCAGCCATAGGCTCTATCATGTATGCAATGCTGTGTACTAGACCTGATGTGTGCCTTGCTATCAGTTTAGCAGGGAGGTACCAAAGTAATCCAGGAGTGGATCACTGGACAGCGGTCAAGAATATCCTGAAATACCTGAAAAGGACTAAGGATATGTTTCTCATATATGGAGGTGACAAAGAGCTCGTCGTAAATGGTTACGTCGATGCAAGCTTTGACACTGATCCGGATGACTCTAAGTCACAAACCGGATACGTGTTTTTATTAAATGGTGGAGCTGTCAGTTGGTGCGGTTCCAAGCAGAACGTCGTGGCAGGATCCACGTGTGAAGTGGAATACATAGCTGCTTCGGAAGTAGAAAATGAAGGAGTCTGGATGAAGGAGTTCATATCCGATCTAGGTGTCATACCTTGTGCATTGGGTCTAATGAAAATCTTTTGTGACAATACTGGTGCAATTGCCTTGGCAAAGGAATCTAGATTTCACAAGAGAACCAAGCACATCAAGAGACGCTTCAATTCCATCCGTGATCAAGTCAAGGAAGGAGACATAGAGATTTGCAAGATACATACGGATCTGAATGTTGTAGACCCGTTGACTAAGCCTCTCTCACGAGCAAAACATGATTAGCACCAAGACTCCATGGGTTTTAGAATCATTACAATGTAATCTAGATTATTGACTCTAGTGCAAGTGGGAGACTGAAGAAAATATGCCCTAGAGGCAATAATAAAGTTGTTAATTATATTTCCTTATATCATGATAAATGTTTATTATTCATGCTAGAATTGTATTAACCGGAAACTTAGTACATGTGTGAATACATAGACAAACAGAGTGTCACTAGTTTTCCTCTACTTGACTAGCTCATTGAATTAATGAAGGTTATGTTTCCTAACCATAGACATGAGTTGTCATTTGATTAACGGGATCACATCATTAGAGAATGATGTGATTGACTTGACCCATCCATTAGCTTAGCACGATGATCATTTAGTTTGTTGCTATTGCTTTCTCCATAACTTATACATGTTCCTATGACTATGAGATCATGCAACTCCCGAATACCGGAGGAGCACTTTGTGTGCTACCAAACGTCACAACATAACTGGGTGATTATAAAGGTGCTCTACAGGTGTCTCCGATGGTGTTTGTTGAGTTGGCATAGATCGAGATTAGGATTTGTCACTCCGATTGTCGGAGTGGTATCTCTGGGCCCTCTCGGTAATGTACATTGATGTCTACTACACAACCTTCTTCTTGTAGACGTTGTTGGGCCTCCAAGTGCAGAGGTTTGTAGGACAGTAGCAAATTTCCCTCAAGTGGATGACCTAAGGTTTATCAATCCGTAGGAGGCGTAGGATGAAGATGGTCTCTCTCAAGCAACCCTGCAACCAAATAACAAAGAGTCTCTTGTGTCCCCAACACACCCAATACAATGGTAAATTGTATAGGTGCACTAGTTCGGCGAAGAGATGGTGATACAAATGCAATATGGATAGTAGATAATAGTTTTTGTAATCTGAAAATATAAAAACAGCAAGGTAACTAATGATAAAAGTGAGCGTAAACAGTATTGCAATGATAGGAAACAAGGCCTAGGGTTCATACTTTCGCTAGTGTAAGTTCCCTCAACAATACTAACATAATTGGATCACATAACTATCCCTCAACATGCAACAAAGAGTCACTCCAAAGTCACTAATAGCGGAGAACGAACGAAGAGATTATAGTAGGGTACGAAACCACCTCAGAATTATTCTTTCCAATCAATCCGTTGGGCTATTCCTATAGGTGTCACAAACAGCCCTAGAGTTCGTACTAGAATAACACCTTAAGACACAAATCAAACAAAACCCTAATGTCACCTAGATACTCCAATGTCACCTCAAGTATCCGTGGGTATGATTATACGGTATGCATCACACAATCTCAGATTCATCTATTCAACCAACACAAAGGACCTCAAAGAGTGCCCCAAAGTTCCTACCGGAGAATCACGACGAAAACGTGTGCCAACCCCTATGCATAGGTTCATGGGCGGAACCCGCAAGTTGATCACCAAAACATACATCAAGTGAATCACGTGGTATCCCATTGTCACCACAGATACGCACGGCAATCATACATCAAGTGCTCTCAAATCATTAAAGACTCAATCTGATAAGATTACTTCAAAGGGGAAACTCAATTCATTACAAGAGAGAAGAGGGGGAGGAGAAACATAGGATCCAACTATAATAGCAAAGCTCGCGATACATCAAGATCGTGCCAAATCAAGAACACGAGAGAGAGAGAGATCAAACACATAGCTACTGGTACATACCCTCAGCCCCGAGGGAGAACTACTCCCTCCTCGTCATGGAGAGCGCTGGGATGATGAAGATGGCCACCGGAGAAGGATTGCCCCCTCCGCCAGGGTGCCGGAATGGGTCTAGATTGGTTTTTGGTGGCTACAGAGGCTTGCGGCAGCGGAACTCCCGATCTAATCTCTGTTCTGGAAGTTTTTGGGTACGATGATATATATATGGGTGCAGGAAGTACGTCGGAGGAGCCACGAGGGCCCCACGAGGCAGGGGGCGTGCCCTAGGGGGGTGGGCGCGCCCCCCACCCTCGTGGCTTCCTCGTTCCTTCCTTGACGTGGGGTCCAAATCCATTGGGTGGCTTTCGTTCCAAAAATAACGTCCCTAGTTGATTTCGTTCCGTTTCAACTCCGTCTGATATTCCTTTTCTTCAAAACACTGAAATAGGCATAAAACAACAAATCTGGGCTGGGCCTCCGGTTAATAGGTTAGTCCCAAAAATAATATAAAAGTGGATAATAAAGCCCAATATTGCCCAAAAATAGTAGATAATATAGCATGGAGCAATCAAAAATTATAGATACGTTGGAGACGTATCATACATCACTATAAGCCTTGCAAGCAATGTAGCTAATGAGTTAATTACAGGACGTAGCATTACGGAATGAGTAAAGAGGCTTGCCGGTAACGAGATTGAACTAGGTATTGAGATACCGATGATCAAATCTCGGGCAAGTAACATACCGATGACAAAGGGAACAACGTATATCGTTATGCGATTTGACCGATAAAGATCTTCGTAGAATATGTAGGAACCAATATGAGCATCTAGGTTCCGCTATTGGTTATTGACTAGAGAAGTGTCTCGGTCATGTCTACATAGTTCTCGAACCCGTGGGGTCCGCACGCTTAACGTTCGGTGATGATCGTATTATGAGTTTATGTGTTTTTATGTACCGAAGGTAGTTCAGAGTCCCGGATATGATCACGGACATGACGAGGAGTCTCTAAATGGTCGAGACATAAAGATCGATATATTGTACGACTATATTTGGACATCGGAATGGTTCCGGGTGAGATCGGGCATTTACCGATGTACCAGGAGGTTACCGGAACCCCCCGGGAGGTATATGGGCCTCATTGGGCCATAGTGGGAGAGAGGAGAAGGGAGCAAAGGAATCCCCCGAAGCCCAATCCGAATTGGGAGGGGGCCGCCCCACCCCCCCTTTCCTTCCTCCTTCCTCCCCCTTCCTTCTCTCCTAATCCAAAGGGAAGGGGGGATCCTCCTCCAGGTGGGAGCAGGACTCCCCTTTGGGGCGTGCCTAGGAGGCCGGCCCCCTCCCCCCCTCCACTCCTTTATATACGGGGGAGGGGGGGACCCCATAGACACACAAGTTGATCATTGATCTCTTAGCCGTGTGCGGTGCCCCCTCCACCATAATCCACCTCAGTCATATTGTAACGGTGCTTAGGCGAAAGCCTTTTCTGGTAGCATCATCATCACCGTCATCACGCCGTTGTGCTGACGAAACTCTCCCTCGACACTCTACTGGATCATGAGTTCATGGGACGTCACTGAGCCAAACGTGTGTAGATCGCGGAGGTGCCGTACCTTCGGTGCTAGGATCGGTCGATCGTGAAGACGTACGACTACATCAACCGCGTTGTCATAACGCTTCCGCTTACGGTCTATGAGGGTACGTGTACAACACTCTTCCCTCTCGTTGCTATGCATCACCATGATCTTGCGTGTGCGTAGGATTTTTTTTGAAATTACTGGGTTACCCAACATCCATAAGTGGCCCTCATAATTGATTCATAAGGTAATTTAATTTTCTTTCTAGGAAAGTGTTCCATGCCTTTCCTTAACGGAAATTGGAATCTAATATTTCCTTCTTTCATGTCAATAATTACACCAATCGTTCTAAGGAAAGGTCTACCAAGAATAATAGGACATGTAGGATTGCAATCTATATCAAGAACAACGAACTCTACGGGCACATAATTCCTATTTGCAACAATAAGAACATCATTAATCCTTCCCATAGGTTTCTTAATGGTGGAATCCGCAAGGTGCAAATTTAAAGAACAATCATCAAATTCACGGAAACCTAACACATCACACAAAGTTTTTGGAATCGTGGAAACACTAGCACCAAAATCACATAAAGCATAGCATTCATGATCTTTGATCTTAATTTTAATAGTAGGTTCCCACTCATCATAAAGTTTTCTAGGGATAGAAACTTCTAGTTCAAGCTTTTCTTCATAAGATTGCATTAAAGCATCAATGATATGTTTAGTAAAAGCCTTATTTTGATCATAAGTATGAGGAGAATTTAACACGGATTGCAACAAGGAAATACAATCTATCAAAGAGCAATTATCATAATTAAATTCCTTGAAATCCAAAATAGTGGGTTCATTGCTATGTAAAGTTTTGACCTCTTCAATCCCACTTTTATTAATTTTAGCATCAAGATCTAAAAACTCTGAATCATTGGGACACCCTTTAACTAAAGTTGACTCATCTCCAGTCCCATCTTTATCAAGATTTATATTGGAAAACAAAGATTTAATAGGAGACACATCAATCACTTTTAGATTTACATCTTTATTATCATGTAGATCCTCCGGTTTAGCGACCATCTTATTAACTAAGGTGGCTTGCTTATCTGAAATTTGACCCACTAAATTTTCAAGATGAGCAAACTGAGATTTCAAACCATAAAATTCTTTAGACATATCATCGAGCTCTTTATTCATGTACTCCATAAAGCCTTTCTGTTCTTTAAGCTCGTTTCTACATAAATTATTATGCTCAAATTGCAAAGACATAAAGCTTCTAACATTGTTCTCAATTTCTTCCAACCTTCCAAGGTGAGGGTCAACGCTTTTAGGCAAGGCAATTAGGGCAAACAGGCACACAAGAGGCAAACGAAAGAAGGCGAACGGAAAAAGGGGCGAATAAAATGACAAAGGTGAAGTGGGGGAGAGGAAAATGAGAGGCAAATAGCAAATAATGTAATGTGAGGGAGAAAAGTTTGTGATGGGTACTTGGTATGTCTTGACTTGAGCGTAGATCTCCCCGACAACGGCGCCAGAAATCCTTCTTGCTACCTCTTGAGCATGCATTGGTTTTTTCCCTTGAAGAGGAAAGGGTGATGCAGCAAAGTAGTGTAAGTATTTCCCTCAGTTTTTGAGAACCAAGGTATCAATCCAGCAGGAGATAACACGCAAGTCACCTTGTACCTGCACAAACAATCAAGAACCTCGCAACCAACGCGATAAAGGGGTTGTCAATCCCTTCACGGTCACTTGCGGAAGTGAGATCTAATAAAGATAATAAGATAAATATTTTTGGTGTTTTTGTTGTATAGATTGAAAAGTAAAGATTGCAAAATGAAATAAATAGTAAACTAGAATTGTAGATCGGAAACATGTATGATATAAAATAGACCCGGGGGGCATAGGTTTCACTAGTGGCTCTCTCATGATAGCATGTATTATGATGGGTGAACAAATTACTGTCGAGCAATTGGTAGAAAAGCGCATAGTTATGAGAATATCTAGGCATGATCATGAATATAAGCATCACGTCCGTGTCAAGTAGGCCGAAATGATTCTCCATCTACTACTATTACTCCACACATTGACCACTATCCAGCATGCATCTAGAGTATTAAGTTCATAAGAATAGAGTAACACATTAGGCAAGATGACATGATGTAGAGGGATAAACTCAAGCAATATGATATAAACCCCATCTTTTTATCCTCGATGGCAACAATACAATACATGCCTTGCTGCCCCTACTATCACTGGGAAAGGACACTACAAGATTGAACCCAAAGCTAAGCACTTCTCCCATTGCAAGAAAGATCAATCTAGTAGGCCAAACTAAATCGATAATTCGAAGAGACTTGCAAAGATATCAAATCATGCATATAAGAATTCAGAGAAAAACCAAATATTGTTCATAGATAAACTTGATCATAAATCCACAATTCATCGGATCTTGGCAAACACACCGCAAAAGAATATTACAACGAATAGATCTCCAAGAACATCGAGGAGAACTTTGTATTGAGAACCAAAGAGGGAGAAGAAACCATCTAGCTAATAACTATGGACCTGAAGGTCTGTGGTAAACTACTCACACATCATCAGAGAGGCTATGGTGTTGATGTAGAAGCCCTTCGTGATCGATTCCCCCTCCAGCAGATCTCCGGAAAAGGCCCCAGATGGGATATCATGGGTGCAGAAGGTTGCGGCGGTGGAAAAGTGGTTTCGTGGCTCTCCTGGATGTTTTAGGGTATAAGAGTATATATAGGCGAAAGAAGTACGTCGGTGGAGCTACAAGGGGCCCACGAGGGTGGGGCGCGCCTAGCCCCCCGGGCGCACCCTCCTGCCTCGTGGTCATCTCATTGCGTCTCTGACTTCCACTCCAAGTCTCCTGGATTGCGTATGTTCCAAGAAAGATCCTCGTGAAGGTTTCGTTCCATTTGGATTCCGTTTGATATTCCTTTTTTGTGAAACACTGAAATAGGCAAAAAAAACAGGAACTGGCACTGGGCCTCCGGTTAATGGGTTAGTCCCAAAAATAGTATAAAAGAGCATATTAAAGCCCATTAAACATCCAAAACAGATAATATAATAGCATGGAACAATCAAAATTATAGATACGTTGGAGACGTATCACTTACCGATATTACCTATTCTTTGGCATTCATCACAAGATAAGACGAACTTACGGGCATCCTTGAAGAGAGTAGGCCAATAAAATCCAGACTGCAATACCTTGTGAGCAGTTCTATCTCCAGCATGATTCCCTCCATAAGCTTCGGAGTGACATTTCCGTAGGATTTCTCCCTGTTCATGCACAGGTACACAATGTCTAATAATACCATCTGCTCCTTCTTTATTAATATGTGGGTCATCCCAAAAGTAGTGTCTTAAATCATAAAATATTTTTTCTTTTGTTGGTATGTACAGCTAGGTGGTAAATATTTGGCAACAATGTAATTAGCATAGTCAGCATACCAAGGAGTATTGTGAGCACCATTTATTGCAGCTAATTGCAAATCAGGAAAACTATCATCAATAGGTAGTGGGTCATCAAGCACATTTTCAAGCCTAGACAGATTATCAGCTACCGGGTTCTCAACTCCTTTTCTATCAGTGATATGTAAATCAAATTCTTGTAGCAAGAGAACCCATCGAATAAGTCTAGGTTTAGCATCTTTCTTTTCCATAAGATATTTAATAGCAGCATGATCGGTGTGAACAATTACTTTTGAATCAACAATATAAGATCTAAATTTATCACAAGCAAACACCACTGCTAAGAATTCTTTTTCAGTAGTAGCATAGTTCAGTTGAGCACTGTCTAGAGTTTTACTAGCATAATGAATAACATTTAGTTTCTTATCAACTCTTTATCCTAGAACAGCACCAACAGCATAATCACTAGCATCACACATAATTTTAAAAGGCAAGTTCCAATCAGGTGGTTGAACAGTAGGTGCAGAAATTAAGGCTTTCTTGAGTGTTTCAAAGGCTTCTAAACAATCATCATCAAAAACAAAAGGAATGTCCTTTTGCAAAAGGTTTGTAAGAGGCCTAGAAATTTTAGAAAAGTCTTTGATAAATCTCCTATAGAAACCAGCATGACCTAGGAAACTACAAATACCTTTGATACCTTTAGGACATGGCATTTTCTCAATTGCATCAACCTTAGCTTTGTCCACTTCAATACCTCTTTCAGAAATTTTATGACCCAAGACAATGTCTTCATTAACCATAAAGTGGCACTTCTCCCAATTCAAGACAAGATTTTTTTGTTCACATCTCTGCAAAACTCGATCAAGATTGCTTAAACAATCATCAAAAGACTTCCTATAAACAGAGAAATCATCCATGAAAACCTCAACAATCTTTCACAAAAGTCGGAGAATATAGTAGTCATACATCTTTGAAAGGTAGAAGGTGCATTGCATAAACCAAAAGGCATACGTCTATAAGCATAAGTTCCAAAGGGACAAGTAAAAGTGGTTTTTTCTTGATCAGGTGGAGAAACATGTATTTGTGAAAAAATAGAATATACATCAAGGAAGCAAAAGTGTGTGTGCTTAGATAATCTTTCTAGCATTTGATCAAAAAAAGGCAAAGGGTAATGATCTTTTCTAGTTGCTTTGTTTAATTTTCTAAAATCAATTACCAATCTATACCCTGTAACAATTCTCCGTGGAATAAGTTCATTCTTATCATTAGGAATGACAGTAATACCTCCTTTCTTAGGAACACAATGAACATGACTTACCCATCTACTATCAGTTATAGGATAGACTATACCTGTTTCCAGAAGTTTTAAGATTTCCGTTCTTACCACTTCCTTCATTTTTGGATTTAACCGACGTTGGTGATCAACAACGGGTTTAGCATCAGGTTCCATATTAATTTTGTGCTGACATGGAGTGGAACTAATGCCCTTTAAATCATCGAGAGTATATCCAATAGCAGCTCGGTGCTTCCTTAGAACTTTCAATAGTCTTTCTTCTTCATGTTTTGAAAGGCTAGCACTAACAATATTAGGGTATATCTTCTTTTCATGAAGATAAGCATATTTCAAAGTGTCTTGAAATTGCTTTAATTCAAACAGAGGATCACCTTTAGGTGGAGGAGGACCTCCTAGAGTTTCAATAGGCAAATTGTGTTTAAGCAGAGGACGTTGTTCAAATAATATCATATCTATTTCATTTCTTTCATGCATATGTAAATCATTTTCATGGTCTAGAAAATACTGTTCTAAAGGATCGGTAGGTGGTATAGCAATAGAAGCAAGACCAATTATTTCATCCTCACTAGGAAATTCTTTTTCATGAAGCTTTCTACTAAACTTGGAGAAATTAAACTCATGAGACTCATCACCAAAACTAACACCGACGGTTTATTTCTCATAGTCTATTCTAGCATTAACGGTGTTCAAGAAAGGTCTACCAAAGATATGGGACAACAGTCATCTTGTGATGAACCAAGAACAAGAAAATCAGTAGGGTATTTTATTTTCCCACACAAGACTTCAACATCTCTAACAATCCCAATTGGTGATATAGTGTCTCTATTAGCAAGTTTGATAGTAACATCTATGTCTTCTATCTCTGCGGGTGCTATGTCATTCATAATTTCTTGATATAAGGAATAAGGAATAGCACTCACGCTAGCACCTATGTCACATAAACCATGGTAACAGTGATCTCATATTTTAACTGAGACAACGGGCATGCCAACAACAGGTCTATGTTTATCCTTTTTATCAGGTTGGGCAATTCTAGCACCTTCTTCACAGAAGTAAATCACATGCCCATCTACATTTTCTTCCAAGAGATCTTTAACCATAGCAATACTAGGTTCTACTTCAATTTGTTCATCAGTTTTAGGTGTTCTAATATAGCTTTTGTTGACCACACTTGAAACTTTAGCATGTTGCTTTATCCTAACAGGGAAAGGTGGTTTCTCAATATAAGCAGTAGGAACAACTGGGTCAACATTGTAAAGTATAGTTTCTTCTTTAACCGGTACCGGTTCTTTAAGTTCTTATTTAATAGGTGCGTGATATTTAAACCACTTCTCTTTAGGGAGATCAACATGAGTAGCAAATGATTCACAAAAGGAAGCTACTATCTCATAGTCAAGTCCATATTTAGTGCTAAACTTTTGAAAGCATCGGTATCCATAAAAGATTTAACACAATCATACTTAAGCTTAATACCTGACTCTTTACCTTTGTCGAGTTCCCAATATTCAGAGTTGCGTTTAATTCTTT
The DNA here is from genome assembly GCF_002162155.2 of Triticum dicoccoides. Taxonomy (NCBI): domain Eukaryota; kingdom Viridiplantae; phylum Streptophyta; class Magnoliopsida; order Poales; family Poaceae; genus Triticum; species Triticum dicoccoides. The sequence continues at coordinate 417,285,051 of NC_041390.1, read as the reverse complement.
CCAAAAGATCCCACCGGAATTCAATAGTCTTCGTCATAAAAGAACGAGCACAAGAAGTATCAAGCATGGTTTGATCATTACGAGAAAGCCGAGCATAAAAATTCTGGATATTAATTTCTCTTGAGAGCTCATGATTGGGGCATGAATATAACATTCACTTAAGCCTCCCCCGAGCTAGAGTGATACTTTATCCTTCACGAGGCCAAAAATTATATATATAATTCCGGCCACGATGAACTAGATGCATAGGATATTTTTTTTGATGGAACTCCAATTTCAATCGATTCCAATTCCAAGATCCAATATCATCGCATAGCCTATACCATGCCAATGCTTTTCCCTTCAAAGATAAAGGGAAAACCTTCTTCATAATTTCATCTCCGTGTAAACCTGCAAGCTTGAACAATCCACAAATTTGTTCTACATATATCAAGTGCATATCAAGATGTTCGGTTCCATCTCCTGCATAAGGATTAGCTAGCAGTTGTTCTATCGTACCCGAAGGAATTTCATATTCAATATTTTCAGTAGATGTAGTAGGTTGAGGGGTAGCTAATTGTGGTTCCGGTCGAGGTGAAGATACCCCGAACAAACCCCTCAAAGGACTGTTTTCCATAGTAACAAGTGACAATAAATTTCAGCACATTGTATAAATGTTTCCTTACCAATTTCCACTTACCAAAGGCGCTTCACTCCCCGACAACGGCTCCAGGTATAGCCTTGATGACCCACAAGTATAGGGGATCAATTGTAGCTCTTTTCAATAAGTAAGAGTGTAGACCCAATGAGGAGCAGAAGGAAATAACAAGTGGTTTTCAATAAGGTAATGTCTGTAAGTGCTGAAATTGTAAGTAACAACGTAGTTTGATAGCAAGATAATTTGTAGCAAGCAAGTAACAATATAGTAATAAAAGTGCAACAAGGTAGCCCAATCCTTTTGAGGCAAAGGACAGGCCAAAACAGTCTCTTATAATAAGCAAAGTGTTCTTGAGGGTACACGGGAATTTCATCTAGTCTCTTTCACCATGTTGGTTTGATTGTGTTCGCTACTTTGATAATTTGATATGTGGGTGGACCGGTGCTTAGGTGATGTTCTTACTTGAACAAACCTCCTACTTATGATTAACCCTCCCGCAAGCATCCGCAACTACGATAAAAGTATTAAGAATAAATTCTAACCATAGCATTAAACTTTTGGATTCAATCGGTCCCTTACAAAATAGCGCATAAACTGGGGTTTAAGCTTCTTTCACTCTCGCAACCCATCATCTAATTGCTACTCCACAATGCATTCCTTTAGGCCCAAATATGGTGAAGTGTCATGTAGTCGACGTTCACATGACACCACTAAGGGAATCACAACATACATACTATCAAAATATCAAACACATATCAAATTCACATGATTACTTGCAACATGATTTCTCCTGTGACCTCAAGAACAAAAGTAACTACTCACAAATGATAATCATGCTCAAGATCAGAGGGGTATTAAATAGCATATTGGATCTGAACATATATTCTTCCACCAAATAAACCATATAGTAATCAACTACAAGATGTAATGAACACTACTAGTCACCCACAAGCACCAATCTATAGTTCTGGTAACAAGACTGAACACAACAGATGAACTAGGGTTTGAGATGAGATGGTGTTGTTGAAGATGTTGATGGAGATTGACCTCCCCAAGATGGGAGATTTGTTGGTGATGATGAGGACGATGATTTCCCCCTCCGGGAGGGAAGTTCCCCTGGCGGAATCGCTCCGCCGGAGGGCAAAAGTGCTCCTGCGCAAGTTCCACCTCGAGACGGCAGCGCTCCATCCCGAAAGTCATCTCCTTATTTTTCTAGGTCAAAATGACTTATATACCAGAAGATGGGCACCGGAGGTGGGCCTAAGTGAGCACAACCCACCAGGGCGCGCCTAGGTGGGTTGTGCCCACCTGGTGGGCCTCCTCTAGTACTCATTTGATCTAATATTCTTCATATATTCCATAAAAATTCTCCGTGAAGTTTCAGCTTGTTTGGAGTTGTGCAGAATAGGTAACTTGACATAGCTTTTCCAGGTCGAGATTTCTAGCTGCCGGAATTCTCCCTCTTTGTGTATACCTTGCATACTATGAGAGAAAAGGCATTAGAATTACTCCAAAAAACATTATTATGGATAGAAACACCATAAATAACAGTAGGAAAACATGATGCAAAATGGACGTATCAGCCTCCTCCCCTCTCCCTCCTTTATATACGGGGGTGGGGGCACCTCTAACACACATCAATTGTTCCAAGCCGTGTGTGGTGCCCCCCTCCACAGTTTACTCCTCCGGTCATATTCACATAGTGCTTACGCGAAGCCCTGCGCGGAACACTTCATCATCACCATCACCACACCGTCGTCCTGCCGGAACTCTCCCTCGATACTTTGCTGGATCAAGAGTTCGAGGGACGTCATTGAGCTGAACGTGTGTAGAACTCGAAGGTGTCGTATGTTCGGTGCTTGATCAGTTGAATCGAGAAGACATTCAACTACATCAACCGCGTTAAACTAACGCTTCCGCTTTCGGTCTACGAGGGTACGTGGACACACTCTCCCCCTCTCATTGCTATGCATCTCCTAGATAGATCTTGCATGAGCGTAGGATTTTTTTTAAATTGCATGCTACATTTCCCTTCAAACCCCTCTTTTATGAAATTCAGGTGGGTGTCCCCCCTCCCCCCTTAAAAATTCAAAAAGGAAATCAAGATTGCTCTTCTTAGCTCCCAAGCATTTTGTTAGATAGTTGGCGACTTGTTGTCCATAGCTACTTACATCTAGTTTCTCTTTCATAAAGAATATGTCTATATCCACATGTTTGTTCCGTCATGTTGCATATTTGTTGTCACACCACACATTTAGAGGTTCTTGTCTGAGCACCTTCAACTGGAGCAAAAGGCTCCTTACCCACAACATCTCACTCGGCTCTTGAGACATTGCCCTATATTGAACTTCTATAGTTGATTTTGACCCTACCAGTTGTTATTTGCTTCTCCATGACACCAAATTTCCACCAACAAACACACATTAGCAAGAGGTTGATCATATATCATCAAGACAATTAGTCTAATAAGCATCACTTTAATTGTCAACATTCCATTGGCCATTTCTTTTGAACCAGAGTCCCATGCCAGGATTGCCCTTTAGATACCTCCGGATTCTGTAGACAGCAAGGTGGCCACTTCTGGGGTCATGCATATATCTACTTACTACAATTACTACATATGTAATATCTGGTCTAGTGTGACATAAATACAAAAGTGTGTCAACCAATTGTTGATATTTTTCTTTGTTAATTGGTTCACCAAGCTATGCTGCCAAACTTGTGATTTCGTTCAATGAAAGTTGGAGCTGCTCTACATCCAAGCATTCCATTATCACTTAGGAGCTCTAAGGTGTACTTCCGCTGAGATGGGGTTATTCCCCTTTTTCTTCGGGTAACTTCGATACCCAGGAAATATTTTAGTTGACCAAGATCCTTAACTTCAAATGCTTCGCCTCTCCTTATCCCACCTTTTTTGAGAAACTACGCATCACATCTTGTTAAGCAATTTTAAGGGCCCATGTTAGTACTATGAGAGATGGAATCCTTTTCCTTATCCCACATTAAAGGCCAAGTCTAGAAAGCATTGTGTTTTACTTTTATCGCTTTTGAGTGAAGTATAGTTGAATTGATTAGTCAGATACTCACACACTGAAGTGTTTTGATTTGGTTGGTACGGTGGCCAAAAAACTTGTGGAGCTTTTACTTATGAATCTGATTTGTTGATGATCATTGTCCATTGATGCACTTGCTGGTCCTGTTTGCACCGAGAGACTTCTATGAGATCTTGGGAAACAATGAAAATTGAAGGGGGAAAAAGAGATTTTCTATATAAAAATATGTATGATTGTGTCATAGGAATTACAAAATTTGAAGAAAACCCAAAGCTCATGAAAATTTTATTTAAATGCAACTTCTATTCGTCTCTCTTCTTTTATGTGACCAAATTACTCTTAATTTAAGACTTCATATATTTTCGAGTACAACATCCAAATGCCATTTTCTCAACCATTTATGTGATTCTCTTTTCGGCCTAGGATTGTGATACCATTACCAATGAAGCTTAGCAGATTCTGTCTTGTGATACCATTACAGAGGGAACTTGACAGATTTGCTCGCACCCAAGTATTTACAAAGTATGAGGCTTGGTTCACTCACAAAGAGGTCGACACCCCCGCCATGCTATCACAAGCAATAAGAGAAATATTTCAACCATATGCTTTTATCTAGAAGATTTATAACCAGTTTTTAAGAAAAAAAATCACATTAATTGTCTCTTATATTGTGATTTTTGTAATAGAACGCACAAGTGAAATCCATAGTTTTAAAAAGACCTCGGGCGTGCTGCCTCAAATAGTCTCGTAGTCTAGGTTAATAGAGTGGTGCACCATCAATCTATTTCCATGATGTGCTCTATACGTGGCATGGAAGAGGAAAGCACCTTTCATGCCCTCATGGTTTCCCCCAAGGCGAGGGAATTAGTATGTCCATGAGGGAATGTTGGAACCTTCCCGACCAGGAGGTTGTCGGTCATTCTAGTTCAGACTGGTTGCTTATCTTGTTGGACAGTCTATGTACGCCGGCGCAGGAGCAAGTCTTATTCATTTTCTGAGAAGCATGGCACTTAAAGAATGATTTGGTGTTTGGCAAGGCTATGGAGTCCTTCAAACCCTCTGCTATTTTTATGGATAGCTATTGTTCATCTTATTCGATTTGTCATAGCACTGCATTGATGAATCCAAAAAACAAAGGTAAGGATGTGGTAGCTGAGTGTCAACAATATGATATTCTCTCTAGGACTATTGTGGCATGATAAGCTCCTTGTGCTAACTCTGTTAAGGTCAATATTGACGCCAGTTATTGAAGGAAATATGCCCTAGAGGCAATAATAAAGTTGTTATTTTATATTTCCTTATATCATGATAAATGTTTATTATTCATGCTAGAATTGTATTAATCGCAAGCTTGATACATGTGTGGATACATAGACAAAACACCGTGCCCCTAGTAAGCCTCTACTAGACTAGCTTGTTAATCGAAGATGGTTAAGTTTCCTAACCATATACATGTGTTGTCATTTGATGAATGGGATCACATCATTAGGAGAATGATGTGATGGATAAGACTCACCCGTTAGCTTAGCATATTGATCGTTCAGTTTTATTGCTATTGCTTTCTTCATGTCAATACATATTCCTTCGACTATGAGATTATGCAACTTCCAGATACCGGAGGAATACCTTGTGTGCTATCAAACGTCACAACGTAACTGGGTGATTATAAAGATGCTCTACAAGTATCTCCGAATGTGTTTTTTTGCTTTCGCATAGATCAAGATTAGGATTTGTCACTCCGAGTACCGGAGAGGTATCTCTGGGCCCTCTCGGTAATGCACATCATAAGAAGCCTTGCAAGCAAAGTGACTAATGAGTTAGTTGAAGGATGATGTATGATACGTCTCCAACGTATCTATAATTTATGAAGTATTCATGCTATTATATTATCCATCTAGGATGTTTTATATGCATTTATATGCTATTTTATATGATGTTTGGGAGTAACCTATTAACCTAGAGCCCAGTGCCATTTTTTGTTTTTTCGTTGTTTTTGAGTATCGCAGAAAAGGAAAACCAAACGGAGTCCAATTGACCTAAAACTTGACGAAGCTTATTTTTGGACTATAAGAAGGCCAGGGAGTAAAAAAATTGGGCCAGAAGAGTCTCGGGCTGCCCACGAGGGTGGGGGGCGCGCCCCCTGCCTCGTGGACATCCCGGAGACCCCCCTGCCTTGTTCCCAACTCCAACACCTCTTATATATAACCCAAAAGTTCCAGAAAGAAACCTAGATCGGGAGTTCCACCGCCAGAAGCCTCCGTAGCCACCGAAAACCAATCTAGGCCCTCTCCAGCACCCTGTCGGAGGGGGCCATCATCACCGGAGGGCGTGGAGGAGGATCTCGGAGGGTCCATTATCGTCATGAATGCCAAGGACCAGAGGGGGAACCTCTCCACATCCAGGGGAGGTCATGGGGAGGAAGCACAAGGGGGGAACCTCTCCTCCTCTCTCTTGGTGGCACCGGAGTGCCATCGAGAGGGGAATCATCGTCGCGGTGATCGTCTTCATCAACATCACCATCATCATCACCATCCTCATTTCTTTTACGCGGTCCACTCTCCCGCACCCCGCTGTAATCCCTACTTGAACATGGTGTTTTATGCCACATATTATGATCCAATGATGTGTTGCCATCCTATGATGTTTTGAGTAGATATCTTTTGTCTTTGGGTTGATTGATGATCTAGATTGCTACGAGTTGTATGTTTTATTTTGGTGATGTCCTATGGTGCCCTCCGTGTCGCGCAAGCGTGAGGGATTCCCGCCGTAGGGTGTTGCAATACGTTTATGATTCGCTTATAGTGGGTTGCGTGAGTGACTGAAACACAAACCCGAGTAAGGGGGTTGTTGCGTATGGGATAAAGAGGACTTGATGCTTTAATGCTATGGTTGGGTTTTACCTTAATGATCTTTAGTAGTTGCGGATGCTTGCTAGAGTTCCAATCATAAGTGCACATGATCCAAGAAGAGAAAGTATGTTAGCTTATGCATCTCCCTCATATGAAATTGCAATGACGACTATTGGTCTTGTTAACAATTGCCTAGGACAATTCAGCACACCGATCCACCATTATTCCACACTCGCTATTTATAATATTTAGTAATATATTCTAAATTTATGATAACAGCACCTACTTTCATATTTTAGCTCTCCGATATCATGCAAAGTTATCCACTTCATACCCACAACATAGTTTTATTTCTCGTTGCTAGTTGGAAGCAAACGTTCGGTGTACGTAGAGTCATATCAGTGGCAGATAGGGCGAGAGAATATTGATCTTACCTTTAGCTCCTTGTGGGTTGGACACTCCATACTTATCACTTCCACCTTTGGAAATTTCTACGATGATTCCCTGCACTTGGGGATTATCAAGCTCTTTTCTGGCGCCGTTGCCGGGGAGCAACAGCCTGGGGTTGATATTCTCGTGTGTGCTTGTTTGCTTCCTTCATTAAGTAGATTTTGTTTTTCCTTTTTGTTACTGTTTAGTTGTGGGTGAAACATACAAAAAAATTTAAAAGAATGAAAATACAAAAAAATACTTGCCTCTCATGCCTAAAAAGTTTTTCAAAAAGAGAAGTGATTGGAAAGTTATGCATTGAAGAAGTGAGGGTCGACCTTGAGCACTCGTGTTCATGCTCACGGAAACAATGTAGATTTTTTCATGGAAGTTTATTTTAAATAATTATCCCCTTATATATCCATTGTATTATAAAAATAATGTTCCAAGCTTTGGTTTTAGGATGATTAGATTGCTTGTTTACTATGTGCAGAACAAAAACAGAAACTTTGTCTGTAGCGCGTGATTTTACATTTTTTACTGGAAAGTCAAATGGGTCTGAAACTTTTTGCACATTACTTCTGTAAAAAAATTTCAAATTTTCAAATTTATTTCACAATTTTTGGAGTTACATAAGTTTACTAAACCTCCAGATTACTACAGACTGTCCCGTTTTTGACTGATTCTGTTTTCTATGTGTTGATCGCTTATTTTGATGAATCTATGGGTAGTATCGGGGGGTATGAACCATGGTGAAGTTGTAATACAGTAGATATAGTTCTAATATGAAATTGTAATGAGTTTGCAACAGTACCTAAAGGTAGTGATTTGCTTTATTATACTAACGGATCTCACAAAGTTTTTGTTAAAGTTTTGTGTGGATGAAGTGTTCGAAGAACGAGGAGTTGCCAATATGAGAAGAATAAAGAGAGGCAAGAGCTCAAGCTTGGGGATGCCCAAGGCACCCCAAGTAAATATTATAAGGATACTCAAGCATCTAAGCTTGGGGATGCCCCGGTTGGCATCCCATCTTTCTTCTTCAACAATTATCGGTATACCTCGGTCTTTGTTTTGTTCACATGATTTGTGTCCTTTGTGTTTTTCTTTTTATTTAAGAACCATGCTAGTATGAGATGTCCCTTCATAAATTTATAGAATACTTCATGTGCTTCACTTATATCTTTTAAGTATGATCTTATAGAATTGGTCTTTGAGCTTCACTTAAATCTTTTGAGTATGGTTTTATAGAATGCTTCATGTGCTTCACTTATACATTTTGAGCTTGGATATTGGTTAGTCTATATTAATTGTAGAACTCTCCATAAACTTCACTTATATATTTTGGATTATGAATAACACTATCATCTAAAGCAGGTTTGGAAGAGTGTCAACTTTAGGAACTAGTGATCCCGCTATTCCGAATGAGGAGTAAAATTTCTATGCTTGTAGATCATGAAAAGAATGCTTAATGTGATGGTAATATTGTTGTAATCATTCATGATGCTACTGAAAATTATTATTAGGGAGGAATACATGCTTGTAGGAGTGCAATAATATCAAGTTTTCCTCTCTATGTGCTTAAAGTTTTGAAGTTATACTTGTTTTGCCTTCCTGTGCTAGTTGATTCTTGTTCCCATAAATTGTGTGCTCACAAAATCCCTAGGCACAGTAAGTGGGATAGGTTTAAATGTGCTAGTCATATTCTTCATGATGCTCTCTTTATGTTTCAATTCTTATCTTTTATATGAGCATCATTGAAATCATCATGCCTAGCTAAAAGGCATTAAAGAAAAGCGCTTGTTGGGAGACAACACAATATTTACCCTTATTGTTTTTGTGTGTTTACATGATTAATCTACTGTAGTAATCATGTTTTATAGCTTTTGTTTCAATAAACTGCCAAGTAAGACCTTTGGGAAGACTTGGGTGAAAGTTAATGTGATCTTGCTGTAAAAAACAGAAACTTTGCGCTCACGAGATTAGCTGCCATTTTTTACAGAAGAGTGCTTTGGTCCTGATTCTTTTTGAAGAAGATTAATAGACAAATTCCTCATGTCCAAAAATTTATTTAATAATTTTTTGAGTAGCATAAGTATGGTTGGTGTTCAGATCATTACAGACTATTCTGTTTCTGACAGATTCTGTTTTCATTGCATAGTTTACTTGTTTTCAAGTTTCTATGGCTTATATTTATCAATATGAATTGTAGAAATGATATGGTACAGTAGGAATTGTGTGAGAACAATTATGAGCCTTGTCTTTGAAAGTACCAAAGTGAATGGTTTACTCTTTATCATACTAACCTATCTCACGAAGTTCCGTTAAGTTTTCTGTGATTGAAGTTTTCAAGCTTTGGGTGAGATATCGATATGAGGACAATAAGGAGTGGAAAGACCCTAAGATTGGGGATGCCCAAGGCACCCCAAGGTAATACTCAAGGAAGACTCAAGCGCCTAAGCTTGGGGATGCCCCGGAAGGCATCCCCTCTTTCGTCTTCAAAATTATCGGTATACCTTACTCGGAGCTATATTTTTATTCGTCACATGATATGTGTTTTGCTTGGAGCATAATTTAAATTTTACTTGATGTTTGAATAAAATCATTGGATCTGAATTATTAAATGAAAAAGAATCCTCCCATGGCTAGTTAATTATTTGACTACTCAGTGTCCTTCACTATTATCTTTTGGAGTAGTTTGTCATTTACTCACGTGCTTCATGTATATCCTATGAGTAAATGGTTGAATAATTGAATATCATAAATCTGAATTTATATATTTTCATATGCTTATACCATGGGGAGTAATGACTTCACGCAGAATAAGTATAGGTAGTAAACTCATTGAAAGTTAGCAAACGTAGAATTGGTCACTTGAACAATTCATGAAAGAATATTGAAGGAAGAGAGATTTCACATATAAATATACTATCTTGGACATATTTTGTAATTGTGAGCACTCATTAAAATATGACATGCTAAAAGGTTGATGTCCGACAAGGAAGACGACATAATGGGTTATGTTTTCTTATATCCGAAATAAAGTATATTGTCTTGGATCATCCAACATGTTGAGCTTTCTTTTCTCCATCATGCTAGCCAAATTCTTTGCACCAAGTAGAAATACTACTTGTGCTTCCAAACATTCCTTAAACCAGTTTTGCCATGAGAGTCCACTATACCTACCTATGGATTGAGTAAGATCCTTCAAGTAAGTTGTCATCGGTGCAAGCAATAAAAATGCCCTCTAAATATGTATGATCTATTAATGTGGAGAAAATAATCTTTATACGATCTTGTGATGTGGAAGAAATAAAAGCGACGGGCTGCATAGTAAAGGTCCATATCACAAGTGGCAATATAAAGTGACGTTCTTTTGCATTAAGATTTTGTGCATCCAACCATAAAAGCGCATGATAGCCTTTGCTTCCCTCTATGAAGGGCCTATATTTTACTTTTATCTTCTACCTTATGCAAGAGTCATGGTGATCTTCACCTTTCCTTTTTACATTTTATCCTTTGGCAAGCACATTGTGTTGGAAAGATCCTGATATATATATATATATATATATATATATATATATATATATATATATATATATATATATATATATCCAATTGGATGTAAGTTATCATGAACTATTATTGTTGACATTACCCTTGAGGTAAAAGGTTGGGAGGCGAATCTATAAGCCCCTATCTTTCTCTGTGTCCGATTAAAACTTTGAACCCATAAATATCACGTGAGTGTTAGCATTGTGAAAGATTAAATGATAATTGAGTATGTGGAGTTTGCCAAATCAAAGCTCTGACATAGGCCCTACCTAAAAATAAGATGATTTGCAATTGTTTGATGACTGAGAATATAGTTTGTTAGTTTCAAGAAAGTTTATGATCTATACTTTAACATGTGAATAGCTTGTTACTTGATCATGAAAAGTTTTATAATTTATGAAGTATTCATGCTATTATATTAAGCTTGGGGATGCTGATACGTCTCCAATGTATCTATAATTTATGAAGTATTCATGCTATTATATTATCCATCTAGGATGTTTTATATGCATTTATATGTTATTTTATATGATTTTTGGGATTAACCTATTAACCTAGAGCCCAATGCCATTTTCTGTTTTTTCGTTGTTTTTGAGTATCGCAGAAAAGGAAAACCAAACGGAGTCCAATTGACCTGAAACTTGATGGAGCTTATTTCTGGACCAGAAGAAGGCCAGGAAGTAAAAGAACCGGGCCAGAAGAGTCTCGGGCTGCCCACGAGGGTGGGGGCGCACCCACCCCCTGGGCGCCCCCCTGCCTCGTGGACAGCCCGGAGACCCCCTGCCTTGTTCCCGACTCCAACACCTCTTATATAACCCAAAACTTCCAGAAAGAAACCTAGATCGGGAGTTCCGCCGCCAGAAGCCTCCGTAGCCACCGAAAACCAATCTAGGCCCTCTCCGGCACCCTGCCGGAGGGGGCCATCATCACCTGAGGGCATTGAGGAGGATCCCGGAGGGGCCATTTGTTGGGGAACATAGTAATTTCAAAAAAATTCCTATGCACATGCAAGATCATGGTGATGCATAGAAACGAGAGGGGAGAGTGTGTCCACGTACCCTCGTAGACCGAAAGCGGAAGCGTTAGCACAACGCGGTTGATGTAGTCGTACGTCTTCACGATCCGACCGATCAAGTACCGAATGCACGGCACCTCCGAGTTTTGCACACGTTCAACTCGATGACGTCCCTCGAACTCCGATCCAGCCAAGCTTTGAGGGAGAGTTCCGTCAGCACCACGATGTGGTGACGATGATGATGTTCTACCGATGCAGGGCTTCGCCTAAGCACTGCTGTGATATTATCGAGGTGGATTATTGTGGAGGGGGCACCGCAAACGGCTAAGAGATCCAACAAATCAATTGTTGTGTCTCCAAGGGGTGCCTCCCTCCCCGTATATAAAGGAGTGGAGGAGGGGGAAGGGGCCGGCCACCCTAGGCGCGCCCCATGACCGGGAGTAGGACTCCCCCCTTCCATGTGGGAGTAGGAGAGGAGAGGGAAGGAGAGAGAGGGGAAAAGGAAAGGGGGGCGCCGCCCCCCTCCTTGTCCAATTCGGACTGGGGGGAAGGGGCGCGCGGCTGCCCTTGGCCACCCCTTCTCTTCTCCACTAGGGCCCAATAGGCCCATTAGTCTCCCCGGGGGGTTCCGGTAACCCCCAGGTACTCCAGTATATGCCCGAAACTCCCCAAAACCATTCCGGTGTCCGAACATAGTCGTCCAATATATTGATCTTTATGTCTCAACCATTTCGATACTCCTCGTCATGTCTGTGATCACATCCGGGGCTCCAAACTACCTTCGGTACATCAAAACACATAAACTCATAATATAACCGTCATCGAACTTTAAGCGTGCGGACCCTACGGGTTCGAGAACTATGTAGACATGACCGAGACATGTCTTCGGTCAATAACCAATAGCGGAACCTGGATGCTCCTATTGGCTCCCACATATTCTACGAAGATCTTTATTGGTCAATCCGCATAACAACATACATTGTTCCCTTTGTCATTGGTATGTTACTTTCCCGAGATTCGATCGTCGGTATCTCAATACCTAGTTCAATCTCGTTACCGGCAAGTCTCTTTACTTGTTTCATAATACATCATCCTGCAACTAACTCATTAGTTTCTTGCAAGGCTTATAGTGATGTGCATTACCAAGTGGGCCCAGAGATACCTCTCCGATGATCGGAGTGACAAATCCTAATATCGAAATACGCCAACCCAACAAGTACCTTCGGAGACACCTGTAGAGCACCTTTATAATCACCCAGTTACGTTGTGACATTTGGTAACACAGAAAGTGTTCCTCCGGTAAACGGGAGTTGCATAATCTCATAGTCATAGGAACTTGTATAAGTCATGAAGAAAGCAATAGCAACATACTAAACGATCAAGTGCTAAGCTAATAGAATGGGTCAAGTCAATCACATCATTCTCCTAATGATGTGATCCCGTTAATCAACTGACAACTCTTTGTCTATGGCTAGGAAACATAACCATCTTTTGATTAACGAGCTAGTCAAGTAGAGGCATACTAGTGACACTCTATTTGTCTATGTATTCACACATGTATCATGTTTCCGGTTAATACAATTCTAGCATGAATAATAAACATTTATCATGAAATAAGGAAATAAATAATAACTTTATTATTGCCTCTAGGGCATATTTCCTTCAGTCTCCCACTTGCACTAGAGTCAATAATCTAGTTCACATCACCATGTGATTTAACACCAATAGTTCACATCACCATGTGATTAACACCCACAATTCACATTGTTATGTGACCAACACGCAAAGGGTTTACTAGAGTCAATAATCTAGTTCACATCGCTATGTGATTAACACCCAAAGAGTACTAAGGTGTGATCATGTTTTGCTTGTGAGAGATGTTTAGTCTACGGGTCTGCCACATTCAGATCCGTATGTATTTTGCGAATTTCTATGTCAACAATGCTCTGCATGGAGCTACTCTAGCTAATTGCTCCCACTTTCAAAATGTATCCAGATTGAGACTTAGAGTCATCTGGATCAGTGTCAAAATTTGCATTGACGTAACCCATGATGAACCTTTTGTCACCTCCATAATCGAGAAACATATCCTTATTCCATTGAGGATAATTTTGACCGTTGTCCAGTGATCTACTCCTAGATCACTATTGTACTCCCTTGCTAAACTCAGTGTAGGGTATACAATAGATCTGGTACACAGCATGGCATACTTTATAGAAACTATGGCTAAGGCATAGGGAATGACTTTCATTTTCTTTCTATCTTCTGCCGTGGTCGGGCTTTGAGTCTTTACTCAATTTCACACCTTGTAACACAGGTAAGAACTCTTTCTTTGATTGTTCCATTTTGAACTACTTGAAAATCTAGTCAAGGTACTCATTGAAAAAAAACTTATCAAGCGTCTTGATCTATCTCTATAGATCTTGATGCTCAATATGTAAGTAGCTTCATCGAGGTTTTTATTTGAAAAACTATTCTCAAACACTCCTTTATGCTTTCCAGAAAATTCTACATTATTTCTGATCAACAATATGTCATTCACATATACTTACCAGAAATGTTGTAGTGCTCCCACTCACTTTCTTGTAAATACAGGTTTCACCACAAGTCTGTATAAAACCATATGCTTTGATCACTTTATCAAAGCATATATTCCAACTCCGAGATGCTTGCACTAGTCCATAGATGGATCGCTGGAGCTTGCTCACTTTGTTAGCACCTTTAGGATCGACAAAACCTTCTGGTTGCATTATATACAACTCTTCTTTAAGAAATCCATTAAGGAATATAGTTTTGACATCCATTTGCCAGATTTCATAAAATGCGGCAATTGCTAACATGATTCGGACAGACTTTTAAGCATCGAAATGAGTGAGAAAACCTCATCGTAGTCAACACCTTGAACTTGTCGAAAACATTTCGCGACAATTCGAGCTTTGTAGATAGTAACACTACTATCAGCGTCCATCTTCCTCTTGAAGATCCATTTATTCTTAACGACTCGCCGATCATCGGGCAAGTCAATCAAAGTCCATACTTTGTTCTCATACATGGATCCCATCTCAGATTTCATGGCCTTAAGCCATTTTGCGGAATCTGGGCTCATCATTGCTTCCTCATAGTTCGTAGGTTCATCATGGTCTAGTAACATGACTTCCAGAAAGGATTGCCGTACCGCTCTGGTGCGTATCTCACTCTGGTTGACCTACGCGGTTTGGTAGTAACTTGATCTGAAGTTACATGATCATCATCATTAGCTTTCTCACTTATTGGTGTAGGAGTCACAGAAACAGATTTCTGTGATGAACTACTTTCCAATAAGGGAGCAGGTACAGTTACCTCATCAAGTTCTACTTTCCTCCCACTCACTTCTTTCGAGAGAAACTCCTTCCCTAGAAAGGATCCATTCTCAGCAATAAATATCTTGCCTTTGGATCTGTGATAGAAGGTGTACCCAACAGTTACTTTTGGGTATCCTATGAAGACACACTTCTCCAACTTGGGTTTGAGCTTATCAAGATGAAACTTTTTCACATAAGCATCGCAACCCCAAACTTTAAGAAATGACATCTTAGGTTTCTTGCTAAACCACAGTTCACGGTGCCCTATTTAACGTGAATGCAGCTGTCTCTAATGCATAACCCCAAAACGATAGTGGTAAATCGATAAGAGACATCATAGATTGCACCATATCTAATAAAGTACGGTTACGATGTTCGGACACACCATTACGCTGTGGTGTTCCAGGTGGCGTGAGTTGCGAAACTATTCTGCATTGTTTCAAATGAAGACCAAACTCGTAACTCAAATATTCTCCTCCACGATCAGATCATAGAAACTTTATTTTCTTGTTACAATGATTTTCCACTTCACTCTGAAATTATTTGAACTTTTCAAATGTTTCAGATTTATGTTTCATCAAGAAGATATATCCATATCTTACTCAAATCAGCTGTGAAGGTCAAAAAATAACGATACATGCCGCGAGCCTCAACACTCATCGGACTGCATACATCAGTATGTATTATTTCCAACAAGTCTGTTGCTCGCTCCATTGTTCCGGAGAACGGAGTCTTAGTCATCTTGCCCATGAGGCATGGTTCGCAAGCATCAACTGATTCATAATCAAGTGATTCCAAAAGCCCATCAACATGGATTTTCTTCATGCGCTTTACACCAATATGACCTAAACGCGGTGCCGCAAATAAGTTGCACTATCATTATTAACTTTGCATCCTTTGGCTTCAATATTATGAATATGTGTATCACTGTGATCGAGATTCAATAAACCATTCACCTTGGGTGTACGACCATTGAAGGTTTTATTCATGTAAACAGAACAACAATTATTCTCTGACTTTAAATGAATAACCATATTGCAATAAACATGATCAAATCATATTCATGCTTAACGCAAACACCAAATAACATTTATTTAGGTTCAACACTAATCCCGAAAGTATAGGGAGTGTGCGATGATGATCATGTCAATCTTGAAACCACTTCCAACACACATCGTCACTTCACCCTTAACTAGTCTCTGTTCATTCTACAACTCCCGTTTCGAGTTACTAATCTCAACAACTAAACTAGTATCAAATACTGAGGGGTTGCTATAAACACTAGTAAAGTACACAATCAATAACATGTATATCAAATATACCTTTGTTCACTTCGCCATCCTTCTTATCCGCCAAATACTTGGGGCAGTTCTGCTTCGAGTGACCAGTCCCTTTTGCAGTAGAAGCACTTAGTCTTAGGCTTAGGTCTAGACTTGGGCTTCTTCACTTGAGCAGCAACTTGCTTGTCGTTCTTCTTGAAGCTCCCCTTCTTCCCTTTTCCCTTTTCTTGAAACTAGTGGTCTTGTCAACCATCAACACTTGATGCTTTTCTTGATTTCTACCTTCATCGATTTCAGCATCACGAAGATCTTGGGAATCGTTTCCGTTATCCCTTGCATATTATAGTTCATCACGAAGTTCCAGTAACTTGGTGATAGTGACTAGAGAACTCTGTCAATCACTATCTTATCTGGAAGATTAACTCCCACTTGATTCAAGTGATTGTAGTACTCGGACATTCTGAGCACATGCTCACTAGCTAAGCTATTCTCCTCCATCTTGTAGGCAAAGTGCTTGTCAAAGGTCTCATACCTTTCGACATGGGCATGAGTCTGAAATACTAATTTCAACTCTTGGAACATCTCATATGCTTCATGGCGTTCAAAACGTCTATGAAGCCCCGATTCTAAGCCGTAAAGCATGGTGCACTAAACTATAAAGTAGTCATCATATCGAACTCGCCAAACATTCATAACATCTGCATCTGCTCCTGCAATCGGTCTATCACCTAGCGGTGCATCAAGGACATAATTCTTCTATGCAGCAATGAGGATAATCCTCAGATCACGGATCCAATCCGCATCATTGCTACTAACATCTTTCAACTTAGTTTTTCTCTAG
Source organism: Triticum dicoccoides (assembly GCF_002162155.2). Classification (NCBI taxonomy): domain Eukaryota; kingdom Viridiplantae; phylum Streptophyta; class Magnoliopsida; order Poales; family Poaceae; genus Triticum; species Triticum dicoccoides. The sequence continues at coordinate 417,268,054 of NC_041390.1, read as the reverse complement.
GAACATATCAAAATAAACGGAACAACGGCACGAGCCATCTATCTACAACAAACATAGACATGCAAAATACTATCAGGTACTAAGTTCATGATAAATTTAAGTTCAATAAATCATATTACTTAAGAACTCCCACTTATATAGACATCCCTCTAATCATCTAAGTGATCACATGATCCAAATCAACTAAACCATAACCAATCATCACGTGAAATGGAGCAGTTTTCAATGGTGAACATCACTATGTTGATCATATCTACTATATGATTCACGCTCGACCTTTCGGTCTCAGTGTTCCGAGGCCATATCTGCATATGCTAGGCTCGTCAAGTTTAACCTGAGTATTCTACATGTGCAAAACTGGCTTGCACCCGTTGTAGATGGACGTAGAGCTTATCACACCCGATCATCACGTGGTGTCTGGGCACGACAAACTTTGGCAACGGTGCATACTCAGGGAGAACACTTTTATCTTGAAATTTAGCTAGAGATCATCTTATAATGCTACCGTCAATCAAAGCAAAATAAGATGCATAAAAGATAAACATCACATGCAATCAATATAAGTGATATGATATGGCCATCATCATCTTGTGCCTTTGATCTCCATCTCCGAAGCACCGTCATGATCACCATCGTCACCGGCGTGACACCTTTGATCTCCATCGTAGCATCGTTGTCGTCTCGCCAACTATTGCTTCTACGACTATCGCTACCGCTTAGTGATAAAGTAAAGCATTACAAGGCAATTGCATTGCATACAATAAAGCGACAACCATATGGCTCCTGCCAGTTGCCGATAACTCGGTTACAAAACATGATCATCTCATACAATAAAATATAGCATCATGTCTTGACCATATCACATCACAACATGCCCTGTAAAAACAAGTTAGACGTCCTCTACTTTGTTGTTGCAAGTTTTACGTGGCTGCTACGGGCTGAGCAAGAACCGATCTTACCTACGCATCAAAACCACGACGATAGTTCGTCAAGTTAGTGTTGTTTTAACCTTCTCAAGGACCGGGCGTAGCCACACTCGGTTCAACTAAAGTTGGAGAAACTGACACCCGCCAGCCACCTGTGTGCAAAGCACGTCGGTAGAACCAGTCTCGCGTAAGCGTACGCGTAATGTCGGTCCGGGCCGCTTCATCCAACAATACCACCGAACCAAAGTGTGACATGCTGGTAGGCAGTATGACTTGTATCGCCCACAACTCACTTGTGTTCTACTCGTGCATATAACATCAACGCATAAAACCAGGCTCTGATGCCACTGTTGGGGAACGTAGTAATTTCAAAAAATTTCCTACGCACACGCAAGATCATGGTTATGCATAACAACGAGAGGCGAGAGTGTGTCCACGTAGCCTCGTAGACCAAAAGCGGAAGCGTTAGCACAACGCGGTTGATGTAGTCGTGCGTCTTCACGATCCGACCGATCAAGTACCTAACGCACCGCACCTCCGAGTTCTGCACACGTTCAACTCGATGACGTCCCTCGAACTCCAATCCAGCTGAGCTTTGAGGGAGAGTTTCGTCAGCATGACGACATGGTGACGATGATGATGTTCTACCGACGCAGGGCTTTGCCTAAGCACCGCTACGATATTATCGAGGTGGATTATGGTGGAGGGGGGCACCGCACACGGCTAAGAGATCCAAGAGATCAATTGTTGTGTCTCCAAGGGGTGCCTCCCTCCCCGTATATAAAGGAGTGGAGGAGGGGGAGGGGGTCGGCCACCCTAGGCGCCCCCCATGAGGAGTCCTACTCCCACCGGGAGTAGGACTCCCCCTTCCATGTGGGAGTAGGAGAGGAGAGGGAAGGAGAGAGGGGGGAAAGGAAAGGGGGGCGCCCCCCCCCCCTCCTTGTCCAATTCGGACTAGGGGGAAGGGGGCGCGCGGTTGCCCTTGGCCGCCCCTTCTCTTCTCCACTAGGGCCCAATAGGCCCATTAGTCTCCCCGGGGGGGGGGGGTCCGATAACCCCCCGGTACTCCGGTATATGCCCGAAACTCCCCAAAACCATTCCGGTGTCCGAACATAGTCATCCAATATATCGATGTTTACGTCTCGACCATTTCAAGACTCCTCGTCATGTCCATGATCACATCCGGGACTCTGAACTACCTTCAGTACATCAAAACACATAAACTCATAATATAATCGTCATCGAACTTTAAGCGTGCGGACCCTACGGGTTCGAGAACTATGTAGACATGACCGAGACATGTCTCTGGTCAATAACCAATAGCGGAACCTGGATGCTCATATTGGCTCCCACATATTCTACGAAGATCTTTATCGGTTAAACCGCATAACAACATAAGTTGTTCCCTTTGTCATCGGTATGTTACTTTCCCGAGATTCGATCATCGGTATCTCAATACCTAGTTCAATATCGTTACCGGCAAGTCTCTTTACTCGTTCCGTAATACATCATCCTGCAACTAACACATTAGTTGTAATGCTTGCAAGGATTATAGTGATGTGCATTACCGAGTGGGCCCAGAGACACCTCTCCGACGATCGGAGTGACAAATCCTAATCTCGAAATATGCCAACCCAACAAGTACCTTCGGAGACACCAGTAGAGCACCTTTATAATCACCCAGTTATGTTGTGACATTTGGTAGCACACAAAGTGTTCCTCCGGTAAATGGGAGTTGCATAATCTCATAGTCATAGGAACTTGTATAAATCATGAAGAAAGTAATAGCAACATACTAAACGATCAAGTGCTAAGCTAACGGAATGGGTCAAGTCAATCATATCATTCTCCTAATGATGTGATCCCGTTAATTAAATAACAACTCTTTGTCTATGGCTAGGAAACATAACCATCTTTTGATTAACGAGCTAGTCAAGTAGAGGCATACTAGTGACACTCTTGTCTATGTATTCACACATGTATCATGTTTCCGGTTAATACAATTCTAGCATGAATAATAAACATTTATCATTAAATAAAGGAAATAAATAATAACTTTATTATTGCCTCTAGGGCATATTTCCTTCACCATTATTGTCATGAAGGCCAATGACCAGAGGGGGAACCTCTCCCCATCCAGGGGGAGGCCATGGAGGAGGAAGCACAATGGGGAGAACCTCTCCTCCTCTCTCTTGGTGGCACCGGAGTGCCATCGAGAGGGGAATCATCATCGCGGTGATCGTCTTCATCAACATCAACATCACCATCATCATCTCTTTTACGCGGTCCACTCTCCCGCACCCCGCTGTAATCCCTACTTGAATATGGTGCTTTATGCCACATATTATGATCCAATGATGTGTTGCCATCCTATGATGTTTTGAGTAGATATCTTTTGTCTTTGGGTTGATTGATGATCTAGATTGGTACGAGTTGTATGTTTTATTTTGGTGTTGTCCTATGGTGCCCTCCATGTCGCGCAAGCGTGAGGGATTCCCGGTATAGGGTGTTGCAATACGTTTATGATTCACTTATAATGGGTTGCGTGAGTGACTGAAACACAAATCCGAGTAAGGGGGTTGTTGCGTATGGGATAAAGAGGACTTGATGCTTTAATGCTATGGTTGGGTTTTACCTTAATGATCTTTAGTAGTTGCGGATGCTTGCTAGAGTTCCAATGATAAGTGCATATGATCCAAGAAGAGAAAGTATGTTAGCTTATGCCTCTCCCTCATATGAAATTGCAATGACGACTATCGGTCTTGTTAACAATTGCCTAGGACAATTCCGCACACCGATCCACCATTATTTCACACTCGCTATTTATAATATTTAGTAATATATTCTAACTTTATGATAACATCACCTACTTTCATATTTTAGCTCTCTGATATCATGCAAAGTTATCCACTTCATACCCACAACATAGTTTTATTTCTCGTTGCTAGTTGGAAGCAAACGTTCGGTGTACGTAGACACATCAGTGGCAGATAGGGCTTGAGAGAATATTGATCTTACCTTTAGCTCCTTGTGGGTTCGACACTCCATACTTATCACTCCCTGCACTTGGGGATTATCAATGTATTACGGAATGAGTAAAGAGACTTGCCGGTAACGAGATTGAACTAGGTATGTAGATACCGATGATCGAATCTCGGGCAAGTAACATACCGATAGACAAAGGGAATAACGTATGTTGTCATAACAGTTCGACCGATAAAGATATTCGTTGAATATGTAGGAGCCAATATGAGCATCCAGGTGCCACTATTGGTTATTGACCGGAGAAGTGTCTCGGTCATGTCTACATAGTTCTCGAACCCGTAGGGTCCGCATGCTTAACGTTCGATGACGATATAGTATTATATGAGTTTTGTGATTTGGTGACTGAATGTTGTTTGGAGTCCCGGATGAGATCACGGACATGCCGAGGAGTCTCGAAATGGTCGAGAGGTAAAGATTGATATATAGGACGATGGTATTCGGACACCGGAAGTGTTCCGGAGGGTATCGGGTACTTATCGGGTCACCGGAAGGTGTTTCAGGTACCCCCGTCAATCCTATGGGCCATATGGGACTTGTGAAGGAACACACCAGCCCACAAGGGGCTGGTGCGCCATATAAGGCAATAGGAGGAGGAGAAGAAAAGGGGGAAAGGGAAAGGAAAGTGTGGATTAGGACTCCCACTTCCTTCTCTCACCCCCCTCTTTCCTTCCCCTTCATGCATACATGGAAAGGGGGCGTAGGGCAAAGCAGGGCCCCTATGTAACGCCCTGGACACACCCGCCAGGAATGGTCAGTGCTTCCCTACACACCTTCACTCCCTCAAGGTTTCCTTCTTCCTCAGCTTTATTCAGCAAAGCAGTCAATCCTTTAGTACACAACAAAAACAAATAAGACGACAATGGCCGCCTTGTCTCAAGCCTCTAGATGGTTTAAAAGACGTAAATGATATTCCATTGTACTAACACATTGCATACCAGTTTATCCCACTCTTCACGGAATCCCAATTTCAGCAGAATACCTTCCAGAAACGGCCATTCAACTCGGTCATAGGCCTTATGCATGTCCAGCTTCACCGCACACCACCCATTATGGCCATTTCTCTTGTTCTTTATCGCATGAAAACTTTCATAAGCTACCAAGACATTGTATGTGATAAGACGCCCATGGACAAAAACACTCTGCATTGGGCTAATAATGCCTGGTAAAAAAATTCTAGCCTTGCTACTAGTATCTTTGAGATTACCGTGTAAACAACATTGCATAGACTGATAGGCCAGAGCTGGGTCACTTTATCCGGAGAATTTTTTTTCGTGATCAAAACTATAGCAGTGTCATTCCTCCCCGGTGGGATTATACCTGAATTGACGTCCTTCAACACTTCATTAACAAGATCTTCTCCAAGCATGGGACAAACCTCCTATAAAATACTATGTGCAAGTCAACCGGTCCTAGGGCCTTCAGATCACCAGTATCGAACAATGCCTTCTTGACCTCTTCGACCGACTAAGGAGCTAACAAAGCATTATTCATGTCTTGTGTTGCTATTCTTTTAACCAGATCAAGAACATCAACTTCAGCTATGAATAAATTGGGAAAGTACTGCATAATATGGTCACTAATTTTAGCCGTACCTTAACGCCAAACTCCTGTGTCATCAAGAAACTTCTTTATACAATTTCATTTCTTTCTTGACGTGGCCGCATTGTGAAAAAAATCATGTTTCTATCGCCATGTAACAACCATTCTGCCTTGCCTATTTGAAGCCAGAAGATCTCCTCTTACTCCATAATTTTCTTGAACAGAAGAAGAAATTCCTTCTGCCTAACAATGTGATCAGGAGACAAAACCCTACATCTAAGTTTCTCAAGTTCTGTTTTCAATTTACCCACCTGCTTCTTCGGGTATTTTAAGACATCTTTGCCCCACTGGTGAAAATCTGCATGTACCGCCTTCGTCCTATCAGCCAAGGACACGGTCCCAGACCAGCTAACTTTGTTTTTTCCCACGTCGTATTAACGATTTTGTTCGATGTTTCTTCACGTAAGCAACGGGCCTCAAGCTTTTTGCAGGACGATTTCTGAGCTGAGATCCATCATAATACTCTGTTTCCAACAACAGTGGCTGATGATCAGAGTGCACATGGTGCTCGTGAACAACCGCCGACAATGGAAACTTTGTTGACCATCCCTCATTGCCTACTGTCTGATCCAGTCTCTCCTGGATATCACCACGTCTCCATGTAAAATGATCTCCCCAAAACTCAACTCCGTCGAGGCCACATACAAATACTCAGTCACTAAAATCTTGAAGCACACAGGTGGTCGAGGATTCCCACCTTTCTTATCACTTGGCATTAGAATTTCATTGAAATCTCATCTTACTAGGCATGGACCTGCAACATCTCCCTTAAGCTCCCGAAGATAGTGCCAAGACAAATGACGCGGGTCCCAAGCTGGTTCTCCATAGAACCCGGTCAACCGCCAATCTAGCTTGTCCCCTTTCATAAGTAGAACATCAATAAAATTTGGTGGCATATAGTTCAAAACCAATTCCTTCTCATTATTATAAAACAAAACGAGGCCACCAGAGCGACCGTCACTTTCAATAACATGAAGGGAATCGAACCCTAACTTAATCCTCAACACAATTGCCTTAACTTTGTTTACGTGAGATTCAGAGAAAATATCACATTCGCTCTAACCCGCCCTTGAAGATCCAATAGCTCATGTATTGCCGTCATTGAGAGCATGTCGCGACAATTCCAAGAAAGCACTTTCATTATCGCTGACAATCGATGCAACAAGGAACTACGAAGGAAAAAACTCTCGGTGACAGGAGCCGTTGGAGGACGGCAAACCCCAACTATTCTTGCTAGGGGACAACAGCTCTATAGAGAAGTCTCCTTGTCAGATCATCAAGACCAGCGGACTCCAATAGACAAGGGCCATCGAGACGACAAGGAACGTCAAAGAGAAACTCTCGGTCGCCTAGCCGACCGAAGGACAACAAACCCTAGCCTTCTTTGTTAGGGGACAACAAGTCAAGAGAGGAGAACCCTCGCTAGATCATCCACATAGTTTCACGAAGAAACTAGCAAGCCAACAGCCGACGGCGGCGATGCGGCCGACGGCGATTTGATAGCAACAAGGAACGAAAGCGATCCCATATGTTGAACACATCTATCGACAGAATACGACAAGACGACTAGAATTGATGAATCGATTCATTGCAACGTACATATAATCTTTTATTTTCAATTTAATAGTGCGTTGGCATGGTCATGAACTCAAGACCTCTTAGTTGGAATACCATATTAAAATCATGCTCCAACCAACTCATTCAGAAGTCCGAACTGATGAAGAGAGACGGACAATATATTTCAATAATTGTAGCAGCATTTTAATTTAATCAATATATAGGCTGGTGTTTTCTAAAATAACCCCTTTTGGCCAAAAAAAAAAGACCCCAGACGATTTTTCTTCCCTTGAACTGTCCCGGACGATCTTCAACCAGCAGCTCATCCGCCACCGCAGAAATCACGAGGCAACTCATGAGCGTCCGTCGTCCTCTTCCGGTCTTCCCCAATCACATCCCATCCCAACCCAATAAACGAGAATTCCGTAAATGCCCCCTGGTTCCGAGGCGTCAACCCTTCGCCTAAAAACACCTTCCCTCCCTACCCTCCATCCCCCCTCTTCCGCCCGCGGCGGCTCAAACTTAAACCCTAGAGCCGCTCCCCTCCTCGCCTCCTCAGCGCTCGCCATCCGATTCGCCAGTCCCCAATCCCCCCAGGGAGGAGCTTCCGCGAAGGCAAGTACGCCCACACGTATCTTCGGCTTCCGGTCCCGCGTGCCTCGCCTTTGCGCTTCATTCCGTGCCCGAAACGCGAGAATTTTTTTGGGGCGTTTTTCCTTTCATCTGTGGGTGGAGATTAGCAGGTGCTTCGTGATGGATTCGTCAGCATTTTTTGAAGAATTTTTTTTCGTTCTTCCTCTTGCAGGTCCGCTGCTGCGGTCATGGCTCGCGTCTACGTGGGGAATCTGGATCCGCGCGCCACTGCACGCGAGATCGAGGACGAGTTCCGCGTGTTTGGGGTTCTCAAGAGGTGAGATGCCTGTGACTTTGTTTAACAATTCTGAAGCTAGCAGTACGGTGCATACCCTTGCTTATTTTCACGAGTTTGGTGTGATATAACTACTTGCTTGCCTGTAGACATGCTAAGTTGTAGTTTCACATTTCATGTTCAGCTGGTGACTAGCTCGTCTGCTAAAAGTATACGTGCCAAGTATGTTGGTATGCTGGCTATTTGCTAAGCCTGATTTTAGTGCATGATTCGTGTGAAATTCAGAGTTGAGACCATCTCTTGGTGAACATGATGCAGCTTTCTGTTTGAGGAATAGAAGCTTTTATGTATAATTATATCTTAGTTGCATTGCTTGGTTGCTTGTTTTGCCTTTAGTTTGTTTCTTCGCTCACATTGTAAAATTTCCCTGATAAATAACAGTTTATGTTACTGCATTTTGTGATTTTTTTTAATTTAAGTTCAACGGGCCATGCATGTACAGGTCTTCTATAGCTTATTTTGGATTACCATATGCTAAAGGGATATAATGTGGTACAAGTTAATAGGCAAATATGAAAACAGTGAAGGTTAGAAAAGTAAGAAATGGATATAAGAGATGTAGAGGCAACATTAAGTGAAGTTATGTGTGGGTGCAGATGATGGTATCATCGTAGTAGTTCTAAAGCACATGCAGCATAGTTAGGTTGGACTGCCAGTGATGCCTTTTCACTTAGAACTACCAACAGTTAATGTGGGAACTACCGCAGGGCTCAGTTGTACATTTTTGAACTCAACAGTCAGGAGTATCTCATTATTTTGAACTTCTTGTCTACTGGTTAAAGGGTTATATGTCTCATCTTTTCCCCTAAGTTATTGTTGTATTTCTGAATGTATCAATCTGGTGGATCTTGTATTTGCGTGGCAAAGAGTTATGTTGTTTCTGCTTTTTCATTAGTTGCTGGCTTGCTGTTGATTAGGATGATTTTAAGTTAACAACTGCGGTAACAATGATGTTCTGGTTACTTCCTATATGTTTTTGTGCGTGCGGAAATGGGATCGATTGGTTTTGACTTGACTTGTTTTCGTTGCAGTGTGTGGGTTGCTAGAAAGCCGCCAGGATTTGCTTTCATTGACTTCGATGAGACCAGGGACGCAAAGGATGCAATTCGTGAATTGGATGGTAATAATATGATAATCATATTTTTTATGTTGATTCTGTATCACTATCTCCATAAGTTAGTAGATTCATGAGTCTAGTTGAGAAAATATTAACGGGGATCATTTCGTGGTTGGTCATTGATCCTTAACCTCGTCCTGATAAGTTCACTAATCACTTGTCTAGAATCTCATACAACTGACAAGTAAATTTTTTGTAGTCTATTTGGCCTAGCTAGCTCATTTTTTGGCTGGTGATGCTAGTGAATTCAGGCCTGTACTTGTGGGATTCATATTGAATGGTCTGATGTATAATCCTTTGTGTTGCCTTTTCAGAGATTAACTCCTGTCCATCAAAGGAAAAAGCCAAAACAAAGAACTGTATTTGCACTGAAACCTAGAAATATATTAGCCCTGTACTTGAAAACCATGAATTGCGACCATGACCAGGAACTAATAACTGATCAGTATCTGTAATCCTGTAGCAATGTACTCCCTCCGTCCCAAAATATAAGAACGTTTTTACACTAGCATAGTGTCAAAAACGTTCTTATATTTTGGGACAGAGGGAGTATATTAATATGTCCTATCCAGTCAGCAAGCACACTTACATGTTGGCTATAGCATGACTGCGGATGGCTAAGATAATCACGCTGCAGTACACTATAACTGCTTTTGTTTACTGGGACTGGCAAGCATTATCATGTGCATTTCCTTAAAAATAAAGAAACTTGGAAACTCAGTTTGAACTAGAAACATGTTCAACTCAGTTTGAACTTGAAACTGCTAAGACTTGTGAGTTCTACTTTTTATTTTAAGGTCTCTTAGATTTGAGCAAGTTCCAATATCATTGTATGATGACCACTTGATCAGCAACATATTAGACATTTTTGTTATTGGCGATTGGACTTCTGTTATGCTTTAGCTGTTATGGAGTCGTCTGTATGTCTGAACATTCATGAATTTGTGACTATGACAATCGTGCTGATTATGCTGTGCTAATAGGCAAGAATGGGTGGAGAGTTGAGCTGTCAACAAAATCTGGTAGTGGCCGTGGCCGAGAACGTGAACGCTCTGGAGGTTCTGATATGAAGTGCTATGAGTGTGGTGAAAGTGGCCACTTTGCACGAGAATGTCGCCTACGGATTGGTTCTGGGGGCCTGGGTAGCGGAAGACGCCGCAGCCGAAGCCCGAGGCACCGCAGCCGTAGCTGTAGCCCAAGATACCGCAGGAGCCCAAGCTATGGCAGAAGGTATGCCCTCCGCTCACAAGTAAATTATGTTTTAGGCATGGACATGTGTTATCTGTAATTATAAATATATACTCCCTCCGTCCGGTAAAGAGTGTACATCTAGAAATTTTAGGACAAATTATGGAGTTGAGTAAAAAATGCATTGGAAAGGTGCAAGCCACCATCTCTCCCCTCTTTAATTACCCAACCCCCAATGAGCTAAGTGCATGTACCATGTGATGAGAGATATGTTTTCCCACTTTAAAGTGCATTGGGAAGATAGGAGTACACTCTTTTGTGGACAAATTTTGAAGCTAGATGTACACTCTTCACCGGACGGAGGGAGTAGGCTTGAAGAACAAAGGAAGAATATCTTGTGAGATATTGTTTGTGAAAGTTCTAATTTTGACCTAGTAATATTTCTCAGTACATGTGAAGTCAATTCTTCAATTTCTGATTCTTACTTACCCAAGTCCTATGTCATTTACTTCTGTGTTGGACTGTTGGTAAAGTGGTCTAATGTTTCCCTTTTCGTTTTGTCTGCTACAATTTCATCGGCTTTGTCCGTAGGTCAGAAACATAAAATGTGAAGAACCATTTGTACATTAACAGATGGAACAAATTACTGACAATTGCCTTGCTGTAGTAGTATGATCTCTTACTAATACTTTAGCAGCTGTGTGCTCAATGCTTTTATCTTTACCTGATTCAGGAGCTACAGTCCACGGGATCGGTCTCCCAGGAAGCGAAGTTACAGCAGGTCTCCACCGCCTGCCCGTGCGCGAAGCACCAGCAGGTCTCCACCGCCTGCCCGTGGGCGAAGCATCAGCAGGTCACCGCCGCCTGCCCGTGCGCGAAGCATCAGCAGGTCACCTCCGCCTCCTCGCAACAGAAGCATCAGCAGGTCACCACCGCCTCCTCGTGCCAGAAGCATCAGCAAGTCACCACCGCCTGCCCGTGAACGGAGCTATAGCAGGTCCCCAGCACAGCCACCCCAGCGTGAGGAGTCCCCTTATGCTGATAACGCGTGAGCACTTGGTTCCACAATGCTGGAAGTGTTGGGGGGTGGGGGCCTCCGCTTGTTTCCTTGAATGTTTTGGTATGACTATTGAATGGCCAGGCGGCCGAGTATTGTTCTTCCTTGGCATTTGTGTTCTTTTGCTGCTGATACAATTGCGGAAGCGGGATTTCTCTTGACTGGATGACTCTAGCGTATGTAGTTGGTCTTAAGACAAGATATGTTTTCTTTTTCTTTAACATTTGTACTGTTTGATTATTCGGATGCCGTGCATGGATTTTTATGTGCTGATGAAACTGTTTCTTGAATCTTAATGTGTCACCGTCTTGTTACGTTTCTGTTCTCTAGAGCCACTATTACGCAGTCATGTAAACCTTTCATGATCCTGATGACTATCTAGGCAGGTACTAGCATGGAACGAACATTGAAAAGATTCTACATCATGATCTGTAGCTAAAAGCAATGCTTCACGGCAGCTGTTGCTGTTTAAGGTTTGTGAGGACGTCCCGTTTCTATGGCGTGGCTGTTCTGGCCAGTGTTTGGAGTGGACTGTTCGGACATCTTTTTGGCATCGAACACCGGTACATAATTTTGATTTTTTGCCGTCCAACACCGGTCCACAATTTTGTCAGGATAGGTCCGCATGTTTGAAATCCCACATCTTTTGCCGTCCAACACCGGTCCACAATTTTGTCTGGATAGATTCGCATGTCTGAAATCCCACAAAACAGAAGTAAACACAGGGGAGGGTTGCAGATGTTCGGATCTCCTTCATGTCGAACTCTGACACGCTTGGTCCACTTAAAATACCTCATCCAAAGAGGGCACGGTGTTGCAGATGCCCGGCTTCATTGTGCCTGTTTTGCCAAAAAGTAAAATAAAATTAAAAGCTTCAAAAAATATCAAAAAATACATATGCATGTTCGTCAAGTATGTAAAAAGTTTCATCAGGTGATTCGATTATTTGCATGCTACACAAAAAAGATAAATATCTAGCCCAAAAACAACAAAGATAAAGCCCATTCTATTTTGTGCATTTATCTTTTTTGTATACATTACGTGCAAACATATACTCCCTCCGTTCTAAAATAGATGATCCAACTTTGTACTAAAGTTAATACAAAGTTGAGTCATTAATACAAAGTTAATATACTCCCTCCTTTCTAAAAAGATAAATATTCATGACATTTTATACGTGTATACTACAAAAATACATCTATGTATACTTATTTTTCAGATTTTTTCAATATGTGAAAATAGTATTTTTGCTAAAAAAATTAAAGAGCTCTATGGAGCCCGGCCCCGCAATGCTTTTTCGATCCGAAGCACCTTTTTCCCATTCCATCTCTCTTTACTGTGCTTTATATCTACTCCGTCGCTGACCGACTCCTCTGTTGTATCACCCCGACCGCCGCCCACGCCTTCCCGGACCTCCACCGCTTCACCCAGGCGCTTTGCCCGCCTTCCCCTACATTGTCGTCCCACCTCAGATCTGGCCGCATCCCAGGTATCCCCGCTATCTGTCGACGCCATCCATGGCGGTCACCACGCCCGACAAATGTTTGATCAAATGCCATAGCCAATTTTTCTGAAGCTCGTTGTTTACTTTGAATCAAACACGATGGATTTGGATGGGGAGTACTTCCACATCGAGTTCATTGAGTCGTCTTTGTCGGATGAGGAGGAATATGAGCATGGAAACAACCATGATGAGAGCGGTTCTTGCAGGGGCAATGCGTGCGTCTGAGCATATTCTCAACTACAAGGGTTCAACAAAAGGACATCGGCTGTTGAACCGGAATAACACACGGGGGCATCTGTTGCTGGCCGGCAGCTGTTTTGCCCCCGATGTGTTATTCAAGCCCTATTACGTCTTCATTTTCAAATGCGGCGACAAGTGTTTGATCGTATCTACCGTGGTGTCCGAGCCTGTGATGATTATATCACCCTGAAGTAGGAATCATTGAGTTTTGTGTGCTGCAGTGAGGTTGCTTTCCTATGGCATGGTCACAAATTTGTGCGATGAGTACCTCTGGATGTCTAAAAGCACATATCTCGAAGCCATGGTCAAATTTGATACTGTAGTGGTGAAGGTGTTTGGACGAAGTACTTGAAAGAACCAACTCCTGCAGACACTGCAAAACCCATGGCAATTGGAGAAGAAAGAGGGTTTTCTAGGTATGCTCGGATCCCTAAATTGCATGCGATGGGAATGAAAAAACTGCGGTATGCAGAACAAGGGCAATACCAAGGCCATTGCAAAAAGCCCACCATCATTCCTGAAGCAGTTGCATCCCATGACATCTAGATTTAGCGCTCTTTCTTTGGCATGCCTGGGTCTACAATGACATCAACGTGCTGCAGTGGTGTCCATTATTTGCAAGGTTGTGTACTATCTTTGTTTAGTTAAGACCATATATCTGAATCAATGGGTAAAAAAAAGATATCACTTTGCCCAAAGTCAAGAATATGTTATAAAGGATGTCGAGAGGGCATTTGAAGTGCTCCAAGCCCGCTCTGCAGTTATTCGCGGACCTGCCAAACTATGGGATCTAAAGACATTGTGGGAGGTGATGACAGATTGTGTGAACATGCACTACAAGATTATGGGATGAGGGTGATGGGGTTCACCATCGTCTGCATTTTCAAAATATGGGTGATCCTATCCAAACTTTTAGAGCAGAATCCGATGACATTTGAGGATTTTATGCAGACACACCATCAAATTCGACATTGAGAAACTCATGAGCCGCTGCAAAATGTTCTGGTTGAGCATTTTGGGTGTTTTATATGCACTAGAATGTGTGCCCGACTGATATGAAATCAAACTTGAACTATTTTATTTCAAAAATTTACATTTTGATTGTAACATTTTAATTGAATTATTCTTGCTTTGAAATATTTATCTTTCAGTTGCTTAAGAATTGTGCTATTTTATCTTTGATTCTTTTGAGTAGTCCGGGTACAAGAAGAAATGGCTAGGAGTGGACATTTGATGACTTTGGTTGGATGATCTCTGCCCTTAGGACATCTCAAACACCGGCCCCAAAACGGACATATTATTTTATTCACGAACACGTCCGCGGACAATGATACGGGAATAGTCCATCCAACGCCGCCCCAAACCTCCACCCGCAATACAAATAAATTCGGACATAATTCACGCAAACATGACAGAATTCATGCAAACGAACAACATTCGATATAATCTACATAAATCGGATGATATTTCGTCCGCTCAACTAAAACTTAAAAAAAAATCTAAACTAATTTGTTGCAGACCGTGACCTCGTATGCCTCATCGGGCTGGCCGACAGCACATCGGTTGGCGCCTGTGCCATCGTCGTTGGAGTGGTTCTTCCAACGGCGGAAGGGCATGGTGGCGCGACAGCCCTGCCCAACCGCCGCCTAGCGCTTGCAGAGGTGTCACTCATCTTCCTCCTGCATTGACCCTCGTCGGGAAGCCTGCCCTTGCCCCTGATGGTGGCGACAGAGGTATCGTTGAGCGACAATTTCTCTCCAATTTTGGTGAACTGCCTGTTGAGCCGGCACAAACACCGCGCGTAGTATCCGCGGTGGTCAACGACCGGTGGTGGGCCCTGTCCTTCGCGAGATCTGGGTCTGTGAGGATCCATGCCAGCGCGGTGTCGGATGTCGCAGATGCCACCCGACGCGCCGTTCTCTCCGTGCCGCCTCCATAGCTGCCCTCCCCTTCCCCATCATGATAGTTTGCGATGAGGATCCACCACTGTCGTGGCCAAGATAGTGGAGGAGGCGCCCGCGCGCCTTCGCGGTCGCCGGAGACACCTCCTCCTTCATGGGCTTATCGCGTTAGACGCAACATAGCGACAACACCGGCTCGTCAATGCGGGCGTACCGGCTATGCGGCACCGACATCGGCTCCTGCTTCACACAACACCTAATTTGGACATCTTGCGCATGGTGAGGGTGGCTCCATTGAAGCATCAGAGAGGCGATGACGTAGGCTCCGCCTTGATGTGGTGGTGAGACGGTGATGGAGTCTCTTCCCTGACATTGTGGAGCGGCGGCTGAGGGAGTCCTGGATTAGGGGGTCCTCGGGTGTCCGGTCTATTTGATACGGGCCAGACCGATGGGCCGTGAAGACAAAGCAGAAGATTATCCCCGTTGTCCAAGTAGGACTCCTACTGCGTGGATGGCAAGTTTGGTGTCCCGGTGTACTATTTCCTTTCTCTGCAAACCGACCCTGTACAACCCTAGGCCCCTCTGGTGTGTATATAAACTGAAGGGTTAGGTCCGTATAAGAGGAGAAGATTCACGGGCTAGACAGCTAGGGTTTAGCCATTACGATCTCGAGGTAGATCAACTCTTGTAACCCTTATACACACACCAAATATAATCAAGCAAGACATAGGGTTTTACCTCCTTTAAAAGGGCCCGAACCTGGGTAAGCATTGTGTCCCTGTTGTCCCTTGTTACCATCGACTCTCAGACGCACGACTTGGGACCCCCTACCCGAGATCTTCCGGTTTTGACACCGACATTGGTGCTTTCATTGAGAGTTCTGTTGTGTTGTCGACAAAAGAATCGATGGCTCGCCTCGTCATCGATGACGACATTGTTTCCGGGGGGACTTTTCCTCCTAGTCAGCTCTTTGTGTTTGGCGGCTTCGTGCTACGTGCCAACTCGGCTGGTCACCTTGAGCAGGTCAACAGCTACGCCCTTGGTCACCAGATCAGGTTTGAAAGTTTGAACTACATTGCCGATATCCGAGGAGACCTGATCTTCGAGGGGTTCATGGCCTCGGCCGCCGCTCCCCACCCACATGAAGGAGGCCCTTCAGATCTACTATTAGATCCCGTCTAGGGGTCAACGCTCATGTCCGCCCCGACCTTAAATCCGGGGCGGATCACTTCGTTCGAAGACGGGAGGGTGAACCCCGCCGGACTCTCTCCCATCACGGAGCTTCTAGCCGGAGACCCAGATGCGACCACGCCGTCGGTGGACCCGGAGTCAAACGGGACTCTTCCCGTCATCGGGAAGCCGAACTCGCCTCTGTTCACCAACTCCGAACTCTCGAGGTCTGCATCCATCGGGCTCGGTCAAGTGGTTATCACCGAGCCTAGCTCCACGGATCCTCAGATGCCTGCCCAACTTTCGCTCTTAAATGAAACGCTGGACTTAATACAATCTCTCACCATCACGGAAGTGTCACCTCCGAACTACGCCCAGCTCGAACTGGGGGCTGAGAGTAGGGAATTTTACGTCCCACCCACCACCCACTTAATAGACACTTTCGAGGATTTAACCGACATGCTAGACTACGCCTCTGAAGACATCAATGGCATGGACGACGAAGTCGTAGCCGAGCCAGGGCAAAACCCGCCCATCACCGGGTGTTGGATGGCCACCTCTACTTACAATGTATACATGGTAGACATGCCTGAGAAGAAGGACGATGATGGCACTCAAGATCCAGATGAGGATAAGCCCGACGATGAACCACCAAAATGCCGGTGTCAGCGGCATCGCTCACGATCGCGTCGGGGAAGAGAAAGCAATACCGGCACCGGAGATAATGACACTCCGGACAACACCGAAGACCCCGACCATGCCGTTGAGCCTGCGTTCGAGCAGGATGAGAGGGAAGAGGGTCAATTCAACCCCGACGAACTTGCCGATCATGAGGATTCAGAAGATAGTAACTACTTACCTATCTTCGAAGAGGATGTTAGCCTCGGTGATGAAGATTTCATCGTCCCAGAGGAACCCCTCGAATAAGAATGCTTCAAGCGATGGCTCATCACCACTGCACAGAGCCTAAAAAAGAAACAACAACAGATTAAAGCCGAACAAGATACACTCAATGACAGATGGACTAAGGTCCTAGCCGCCGAAGAAGGATATGGCTTTGAGCGCCAAACAAAGAGTTATCCCAAACGCAAGCTACTGCCACAGTTCGACGACGAGGCCTTTGAGCCAATACCGTCAAAATACAATCAGGCTGATCAACCGGACCGACCACCACGTGGACAGGACAAAACGACTAATTATGTCGAACACCAGCCCGCGCCCCCTCGTCATAGAGGCAAGGAAGCAGCTGCCCCGGGCTACACGTACGACCTATGTCAGGACCTGACCAATAGAGCCAGCCAGACCAGATCAATCTATGGATCAAGAGGACGTGCCCCTACATAAGATGACGGCCATCAAGCCTGGCATGACAAACATAACCACACCCGGGATCAGCACCGAACACAGATGTCATCCGAACTCCGTTGCGATGTCGCCCGGTATGGAGGTGCCGCACACCCCATGTGCTTTATTGATGAGGTAATGCAGCACCAATTTTCGTAGGGGTTCAAACCCGTCAACATTGAGAAATATGATGGAACGACGGATCCTGCCATATGGATTGAAGATTTTCTTCTCCACATTCACATGGCTCGCGGAGATGATCTCCATGCCATTAAATACCTCCCCTTAAAGCTGAAAGACCAGCACGACACTGGTTGAAAAACCTCCCAGAGAACTCCATTGGAAGTTGTGATAGGTGGGAACCCGATGAACGAGTTCACACCCGAGGGTGGCCCGATCTTCACGTCGTAGGATCGAATCGGGAGGGATAACTAGCTGCAAGTAGCCGAGATAACTAGCTTTATACCTGCCAAGGTTGGATGCAGCCCGTACATTGGGGAAGGCTGGCCGAAGCTACAAGAACTCCAACCCACTGTCCGAATAATCGCAGAACCACAAACCAGGACTAATCCACACAAAACGGCCGAAACCGTAGTGCACGGACTAGGGGGAACCAGAGGCTCCTTCTCACGAATTCGAATGAACTCACAAGAGAAAAGGTAGCAAGATCTCTCGGATCTCTCTAGCAGTCCTGCTGCATAAGCTTGTAGCTGAATGGTTTGATAAAAGGTTTCTAAGAGGATGGGGGAGATGAGATTTTATAGCAGGGACAACCCCCCTTGGCTAGGTGTGAAAATGATTTCAAAAGTAAACATGTTTGCATGGATTTCTTGGGGGAATAAGCAGTCAACTTTGGGAGTTGTTGGAGAGCTCCTCGGAAATTCGTGAAGCCTTGACAGCCTGGACACCTTCCACGAGAATGACTACAACTCCAAATGATGTGAGGTTTTTTGCATTGGAAAGATAATTTGATGCAGCTTCTGTTGATGTACCCCTATAGCCCTGTCTCTCCACCACATGGGTGTGGCACAATGAAACATCATAGGTAAAAACTGACAGCATCAACTTCACTTGAAACTTGTTTCCTCCAAACTTGTTCCTCCCAACCGGTTGATTCAAGAGCTCATAGGTTGTTGGGTTTCTTCCATGTGATACCTAAATTCAACCAACAACAATGGGGATGAAATCATAGTTGTGTCATCAAGGTTACAAGGTAAACTTAAGTTGGTGTTCACCTGGTCATTTATTAGTTTGGCACGACTTCTTGTGATTAGACCTATAATTGTTGGAGACTTGTCGATGGTTGTGGTGTCCTCATCCTCCTCCTCCTCCTCTTGAAAAGGAGTCGTCCTCGACTCTGATGCTCCAAAGTATGGAGGGAGGTCGTACACATTGAAGGTTGGACTAACACCATAATCCATCGGAAGGTCAATCTTGTAGGCATTGTCATTGATCTTCACAAGCACTTTGAATGGACCATCTCCACGTGGTTGTAACTTGCATTTGTGTTGATCCGGGAAACGATCCTTCCGCAGGTGCACCCACACAAGGTCACCTTCTTCAAACAACACCTTCTTTCTTCCCTTGTTTGCTTGTTTTGCATATTGTTCAGTCATCTTCTCAATATTCTGCTCGGTCTTCTCATGAATTTTCTTCACGAAGTCAGCACACTTACTTGCATCAAGATTAGCCCGCTCCTGCAATGGTAAAGGCAAACGATCTATGGGAGCAGCAGGTTTGAAACCATAAACAATTTCAAAAGGGCAAAAATTAGTGGTCGAATGTACTGCCCTATTGTATGCAAACTCCACGTGGGGGAGACACTCTTCCCACATCTTCAAATTTTTCTTTAAAACTGCTCTCAACATCATGGATAGGGTGCGGTTCACAACTTCAGTTTGTCCATCTGCTTGTGGGTGGCATGTAGTGGAAAAGAGAAGCTTTGTTCCTAGCTTTGCCCATAAAGTTTTCCAAAAATAGCTCAGAAACTTGGTGTCACGATCTGAAACAATAGTGCGTGGTACTCCATGTAGTTGCACAACTTCCCTGAAAAACAAATCAACAATGTGTGAAGCATCATCACTCTTATGACACAACATAAAATGAGCCATCTTGCTAAACCTATCAACCACCACAAAAACGGAATCACTCCCTCTCTTAGTACGTGGTAATCCAAGAACAAAATCCATAGAAATATCTTCCCAAGGTGTGCTAGGAATTGATAAAGGCGTATAAAGTCCATGAGGGTTTAAACGCGACTTAGCTTTGCGGCAGATCTCACAACGTAGCACATAGCGCTCAACCTCACGCCTCATCCTTGGCCAAAAGAAATGGTCGACCAGCACACTCTCAGTTTTCTTTGCTCCAAAATGTCCCATGAGACCACCAGCATGAGCCTCCTGCAAAAGTAATAAGCGAACAGAACAATCCGGGATGCACAATTTGTTAGCTCGAAACAAGAATCCATCATGCAAGTGAAACTTTTCCCAACCTTTCCCCTCACTACATTTTGAGTGTGGTTTAGCAAAATATGGGTCATTGACATACAATTCTTTAATGCTTTGCAACCCAAGAATTTTAGTATCAAGTTGTGAGAGTAAAAATATGGCGTCTAGACAAAGCATCAAAAACAACATTATCTTTTCCTTTCTTGTACTTGACAATATAGGGAAAAGATTCTATGAATTCACTCCATTTTGCATGTCTACGGTTCAGTTTTTGTTGACCCCCAAGGTGCTTTAAAGATTCATGGTCGGAATGTATCACAAATTCTTTAGGCCACAAATAATGTTGCCATGTTTCCAAAGATTTCACAAGTGCATATAATTCTTTGTCATAAACTGAGTAATTTAGAGTTGGACCACTTAGTTTCTCACCAAAATATGCAATAGGCCTACCTTCTTGCATTAGTACGCCTCCAATACCCATACCACTTGCATCACATTCAATTTCAAAAGTCTTACCAAAGTTGGGTAGTGCAAGCAATGGTGTAGATGTCAATTTTTCTTTCAGCTCTTGGAAGGCCTTCTCTTGTGCGGTTTCCCACTTGAAGGGAACATCTTTCTTGGTTAGTTCATTCATTGGGGCAGCAATGGTGCTGAAATCCTTCACAAACTGGCGGTAGAAACCAGCAAGGCCAAGAAAGCTTCATACTTGGCTTACATTTTGTGGTGGCATCCACTCACGGATGGCCTTGACCTTCTCCTCATCTACCTCCACACCTTGACCTGAAACAACAAATCCAAGAAACACAAATTTTTCTATGCAAAATGTGCACTTTTCCTTGTCAGCATATAATTTCTCCTCTCTTAGGACAACAAGCACACACCGGATGTGTTCAACATGTTCATCCAAAGTTTTGCTATAAATCAGGATGTCATCAAAATAAACAACCACAAACTTGCCAATGAACATTCTAAGCACATGATTCATTAATCTCATGAAGGTACTAGGCGCATTTATCAATCCAAATGTCATAACTAACCACTCATACAAACCAGATTTTGTTTCGAAAGCAGTTTTCCATTCATCACCCTCTCTCATTCTAATTTGGTGGTAGCCACTTCGCAAGTCAATTTTAGAAAAGATGGTGGCGCCACTAAGTTCATCAAGCATATCATCAAGACTAGGTATGGGGTGCCTATACCTCATGGTGATGTTGTTAATAGGCCTACAATCACAACACATTCGAGAAGTTCCATCTTTCTTGGGTACTAAAAGAACGGGTACAACACAAGGAGAGAGACTTTCCCTTACATAACCTTTGTTTAGTAGGCCTTCAACTTGTCGTTGAATCTCCTTGGTTTCCTCCGGATTTGTGCGGTATGGTGGTCGGTTCGGCAATGGGGCTCCTGGGACCAAATCAATTTGGTGTTCAATGCCTCTTTGTGGTGGCAGCCCCAGTGGTATCTCCTCGGGGAACACATCTTCATACCCCTGCAAAATTTCAGCAACAACACTAGGAGTGGTAGAGGATAATTCATTAGTAGAAAGAAAATTGTCCTTGTACAAAAGTACAAAGAACATGGAATTGGGTTCTCTCAACTCTCTCATATCCCTTTTTCTAGCCATCATAACTAATCCCTGTTTTTCCCATGTCTTGGTCAATTTAAGCTGTGGGGTTTTATTTGGCTTTGGATTCTCCCGCTCACTATGTTGGTGGATGTCACTCAAGTGTTTCTCGCTCACTCTCTCATTCTTTTTCAGATCATCCATCAATATTTCTTCGGGTGTCAAAGGGAGCAAAGATATGCGCTTTCCCTCATATTGGAATGAGACGATTAGTACGGCCGCTGATTTGCACATCACGATCATACAACCAAGGTCTTCACAACAACAATTGGCATGCTTGCATTGGCACCACATCACATTCCACTTAATCTCGATACTTCCCAATGGAAAACTAAATGGTGACTATGTTGCTTACTCGAAGTGTACCACAATCATTGAGCCATTGCATCTTATGTGGACTTGGGTGCCTTCTTTGTTTTAGTCCCAATTTCTCTATCAAATTTGAACTTGCAATGTTGTTGCAGTTGCCATTGTCAACAATAATTCTGCAAACCTTGTCCTTGATGGTGCCACGGGTGTGAAAAATATTATGTCATTGCCCTTTCTCTTCCCTAGCTGCGTTAATACTAAGAACACGACGGGAAACAAAGCAATCTCCCATGTCGGCCTGAATATCACAACCACTCTTCTCGCCCTCTTCATCCTCATGATCATTCGATGCTCCATTATCTTCATGCTCACACTCAGATTCCCATTCACCTTGTTCATTCATAAAGAGAACTCTCCTGTTTCGACATTCAGAAGAAATGTGACCAAGCCATTTGCACTTCCAACACTCAATATCTCGGCTTCGAGATGATGGTACAACCGTGGGGTTAGAAGTACTTCCAGCAGCAGGAGGAGCACGCTTGTCAACATTCCTAGGAGCCGGTGATGATGCCGATGAAGCCGCTGTTCGCCAGGTGACGGTAGGGTGTGAAGTATGCTGAAACTGAGAACCACCATGAGAGGCACTTGGCTGCGACCTTTGCCATGGTGTGGTGGTGCGGCTATGAGATATCCGTCCATGACCACTCCGCTGCACCTTCCTCTCCACGCGCTTTGCTTGCTCCAGAATATCTTCTAGAGTGTTATAGGGAAACATCTCCACAAAATCAGAAATTTCAGTGTTGAGACCATGCAAAAATCTTGCCATCTTTGACTCTCATCTTCATGAATACGAGCATGAACGAGCAATAATTTCATCTCTTTATAGTACTCATCCACCATGCGCGTACCTTGGCTGAGGCATTGCAATCTGTTTCGGAGATCTCTTTGATATTGTGAAGGAACAAACCTTCGCCTCATGGCTTGTTTCATCTCTTCCCAAGTGTCAATGTGGTCATGGCCTAGCAGCAGTTGATTTTCTTGTAGTTGATTCCACCAAGTGAGTGCATAACCAGAAAACTCAACACAAGCAAGGTTTACTCTCTTCGGATCAGCAAGGTTATGGATACGAAAAATCTGATCACACTGCTCTTCCCAATCAAAATATGCATCGGGGTCTTCCTTTCCTGTGAACTTGGGGACGTGCAACTTGATTCTTGCCATGTCATCTCGACCATCTCGATCATGACGTTCTGCACGACGCCCATCTTCAGCAGCACGACGGTATGGGACACCATCATAATCATCAAAATCATCTCCATGATCACGAGCAACACACTCATGAGGGTCATAATAGTGCCCACGAGGACCATGGCCTCGCCCTCGAAGTTGTCCTCCTCGTTGCCCTCCAT
Source organism: Triticum dicoccoides (assembly GCF_002162155.2). NCBI lineage: Eukaryota > Viridiplantae > Streptophyta > Magnoliopsida > Poales > Poaceae > Triticum > Triticum dicoccoides. Next base: position 417,244,689 of record NC_041390.1, on the reverse strand, counting down.
GAGCAGCAGTACCACACCCACGAGCAGCAGCCACATGTCCACCATAGCTGTTGTTATTATCCTCCAAGGCACCGTCAATAGCAGCATGCACGGAATTCTCATCCCCAACTTCCTCAAGTGGGTCAATAGGGTGTTGTTGGTGTCGAACCCTATCGCCACCTACTGGAGGTCGCTCATGAAACATCCTTCCAAGGTCTCGAACCATGTTCCGTGAATCCTGAAAATCAACACGTGTGACCGGGGCATCTTCTTCCCCATGGATTTCTTCATGAACACTCAATCTAGATCCTGCCATGTTAGTAAGACCAAAAGTGGAATAGGATAATTTTATGGAATCACACAACCTCACCTCTTACTCACCAAAGTTCTTATGAGTTCACATCAGATTGTACTTCTCCGGGATGTGTTAAAGCGATTGAAAGACATGGATCAAAGAACTAGCTTCGATTTTTGGTGGAGCTCGGTGGGGTAAACAAAAGGGGGCTTGTGCTAAAATCAAGTTGATGCAAACCAAGAAAATATCGGGATAGATCTACTACACCTTTGCACCAAGATTGAGAAACACACAACACATAAACTTCTGATTTTTTTCTACCAAGCTGAAACTTTTGGATCTTACACAACACTTTTTTTCTCTCTTGAATTTTTCCCTGCCACTCTTTTCTTTCTCTCTTTGATTTTTTGCCACTTTTTCCTCTCTTTTTCCAAAGCACAACAACCAAATCTGAAAGCGATTACGAAGATGAACTTGGTGCAGATCTAAAAGATGAAGAACATACAAGGTATGCAACAACAAGATCTCAGCACCAACAAGGATTGGATTTTTAGGTGGGGCTTTGGACTTTTAGTAAAGAAAATATAGCATGAAAAACACTCGATCTAAAGGGATGATAGCAAGATAAACTTGGATAACAGATCATGTTGGGTTTCGTAGTAATTTCAAAAAAATTTCCTACGCACACGCAAGATCATGGTGATGCATAGCAACGAGAGGGGAGAGTGTTGTCTACGTACCCACGCAGACCGACTGCGGAAGCGTTGACACAACGTAGAGGAAGTAGTCGTACGTCTTCACGATCCAACCGATCAAGCACCGAAACTATGGCACCTCCGAGTTTGAGCACACGTTCAGCTCGACGACGATCCCCGGACTCCGATCCAGCAAAGTGTCAGGGAAGAGTTCCGTCAACACGACGGCGCGGTGACGATCTTGATGTACTACAGCAGCAGGGCTTCGCCTAAACTCCGCTACAGTATTATCGAGGACTATGGTGGCTGGGGGCGCCGCACACGGCTAAGGAATAGATCACGTGGATCAACTTGTGTGTTCTTTGGGGTGCCCTGCCTCTGTATATAAAGGACTAGAGGGGGGAGGCTGGCCGGCCAAGGGAGGGCGCGCCAGGAGAGTCCTACTCCCTCTGGGAGTAGGATTCCCTCCCCAATCCTAGTTGGAATAGGATTCCTTGAGGAGGGAAAGAGAGAGAGGGGGCCGGCCACCTCTCCTAGTCCTAATAGGACTAGGGGAAGGGTGGAGGCGCACAACCACCTTGGGCTGCCCCTTTCTCCTTTCCACTAAAGCCCACTAAGGCCCATATAGCTCCCGGGGGGGTTCCGGTAACCTCCCGGTACTCCGGTAAAATCCCGATTTCACCCGGAACACTTCCGATATCCAAACATAGGCTTCCAATATATCAATCTTTACGTCTCGACCATTTCGAGACTCCTCGTCATGTCCGTGATCACATCCGGGACTCCGAACAACCTTCGGTACATCAAAATGCATAAACTCATAATATAACTGTCATCGTAACCTTAAGCATGCGGACCCTACGGGTTCGAGAACAATGTAGACATGACCGAGACACGTCTCCGGTCAATAACCAATAGCGGGACCTGGATGCCCATATTGGCTCCTACATATTCTACGAAGATCTTTATCGGTCAGACCGCATAACAACATACGTTGTTCCCTTTGTCATCGGTATGTTACTTGCCCGAGATTCGATCGTCGGTATCCAATACCTAGTTCAATCTCGTTACCGGCAAGTCTCTTTACTCATTCCGTAATACATCATCTCACAACTAACATATTAGTTGTAATGCTTGCAATGCTTATGTGATGTGCATTACCGAGAGGGCCCAGAGATACCTCTCCGACAATCGGAGTGACAAATCCTAATCTCGAAATACGCCAACCCAACATGTACCTTTGGAGACACCTGTAGTACTCCTTTATAATCACCCAGTTACGTTCTGACATTTGGTAGTACCCAAAGTGTTCCTCCGGTAAACGGGAGTTGCATAATCTCATAGTTATAGGAACATGTATAAGTCATGAAGAAAGCAATAGCAACATACTAAATGATCAGGTGCTAAGCTAATGGAATGGGTCATGTCAATCAGATCATTCAACTAATGATCTGACCTCGTTAATCAAATAACAACACTTTGTTCATGGTCAGGAAACATAACCATCTTTGATTAACGAGCTAGTCAAGTAGAGGCATACTAGTGACACTAAGTTTGTCTATGTATTCACACATGTATTATGTTTCCGGTTAATACAATTCTAGCATGAATAATAAACATTTATCATGATATAAGGAAATAAATAATAACTTTATTATTGTCGTCTAGGGCATATTTCCTTCAGTCTCCCACTTGCACTAGAGTCAATAATCTAGATTACACTGTAATGATTCTAACACCCATGGAGCCTTGGTGCTGATCATGTTTTGCTCGTGGAAGAGGCTTAGTCAACGGGTCTGCGACATTCAGATCCGTATGTATCTTGCAAATCTCTATGTCTCCCACCTGGACTAGATCCCGGATGGAGTTGAAGCGTCTCTTGATGTGCTTGGTCCTTTTGTGAAATCTGGATTCCTTTGCCAAGGCAATTGCACCAGTATTGTCACAAAAGATTTTCATTGGACCCGATGCACTAGGTATGACACCTAGATCGGATATGAACTCCTTCATCCAGACTCCTTCGTCTGCTGCTTCCGAAGCAGCTATGTACTCCGCTTCACATGTAGATCCCGCTACGATGCTTTGTTTAGAACTGCACCAACTGATAGCTCCACCGTTTAATGTAAACACGTATCCGGTTTGCGATTTAGAATCGTCCGGATCAGTGTCAAAGCTTGCATCAACGTAACCTTTTACGGTGAGCTCTTTGTCACCTCCATATATGAGAAACATATCCTTAGTCCTTTTCAGGTATTTCAGGATGTTCTTGACCGCTGTCCAGTGATCCACTCCTGGATTACTTTGGTACCTCCCTGCTAAACTTATAGCAAGGCACACATCAGGTCTGGTACACAACATTCCATACATGATAGAGCCTATGGCTGAAGCATAGGGAACATCTTTCATTTTCTCTCTATCTTCTGCAGTGGTCGGGCATTGAGTCTTACTCAACTTCACACCTTGTAACACAGGCAAGAACCCTTTCTTTGCTTGATCCATTTTGAACTTCTTCATAACTTTGTCAAGGTATGTGCTTTGTGAAAGTCCAATTAAGCGTCTTGATCTATCTCTATAGATCTTAATGCCTAATATGTAAGCAGCTTCACCGAGGTCTTTCATTGAAAAACTCTTATTCAAGTATCCCTTTATGCTATCCAGAAATTCTATATCATTTCCAATTAGTAATATGTCATCCACATATAATATCAGAAATGCTACAGAGCTCCCACTCACTTTCTTGTAAATACAGGCTTCTCCGAAAGTCTGTATAAAACCAAATGCTTTGATCACACTATCAAAGCGTTTATTCCAACTCCGAGAGGCTTGCACCAGTCCATAAATGGATCGCTGGAGCTTGCACACTTTGTTAGCTCCCTTTGGATCGACAAAACCTTCCGGTTGCATCATATACAACTCTTCTTCCAGAAATCCATTCAGGAATGCAGTTTTGACATCCATCTGCCAAATTTCATAATCATAAAATGCGGCAATCGCTAACATGATTCGGACAGACTTAAGCATCGCTACAGGTGAGAAAGTCTCATCGTAGTCAACCCCTTGAGCTTGTAGAAAACCTTTCGCGACAAGTCGAGCTTTGTAGACAGTAACATTACCATCAGCGTCAGTCTTCTTCTTGAAGATCCATTTATTCTCAATTGCTTGCCGATCATCGGGCAAGTCAACCAAAGTCCATACTTTGTTCTCATACATGGATCCCATCTCAGATTTCATGGCTTCAAGCCACTTTCCGGAATCTGGGCTCACCATCGCTTCTTCATAGTTCATAGGTTCATCATGATCTAGTAGCATGACTTCCAGAACAGGATTACCGTACCACTCTGGTGCGGATCTTACTCTGGTTGATCTACGAGGTTCAGTAGTATCTTGATCTGAAGTTTCATGATCATTATCATTAGCTTCCTCACTAACTGGTGTAGGTGTCACTGAAACAGTTTTCTGTGATGTACTACTTTCCAGTAAGGGAGCACGTACAGTTACCTCGTCAAGTTCTACTTTCCTCCCACTCACTTCTTTCGAGAGAAACTCCTTCTCTAGAAAGGATCCATTCTTAGCAACGAATGTCTTGCCTTCGGATCTATGATAGAAGGTGTACCCAACAGTCTCCTTTGGGTATCCTATGAAGACACATTTCTCCGATTTGGGTTCGAGCTTATCAGGTTGAAGCTTTTTCGCATAAGCATCGCAGCCCCAAACTTTAATAAACGACAACTTTGGTTTCTTGCCAAACCATAGTTCATAAGGTGTCGTCTCAACGGATTTTGATGATTCCCTATTTAACGTGAATGCGGCCGTCTCTAAAGCATAACCCCAAAACGATAGCGGTAAATCTGTAAGAGACATCATAGATCGCACCATATCTAGTAAAGTACGATTACGACGTTCGGACACACCATTACGCTGTGGTGTTCCGGGTGGCGTGAGTTGCGAAACTATTCCACAGTTTTTCAAATGTACACCAAACTCATAACTCAAATATTCTCCTCCACGATCAGATCGTAGAAACTTTATTTTCTTGTTACGATGATTTTCAACTTCACTCTGAAATTCTTTGAACTTTTCAAATGTTTCAGACTTATGTTTCATTAAGTAGATATACCCATATCTGCTTAAATCATCTGTGAAGGTGAGAAAATAACGATATCCGCCACGAGCCTCAATATTCATCGGACCACATACATCGGTATGTATGATTTCCAACAAATCTGTTGCTCTCTCCATAGTACCGGAGAACGGTGTTTTAGTCATCTTGCCCATGAGGCACGGTTCGCAAGTACCAAGTGATTCATAATCAAGTGGTTCCAAAAGTCCATCAGTATGGAGTTTCTTCATGCGCTTTACACCGATATGACCTAAACGACAGTGCCACAAATAAGTTGCACTTTCATTATCAACTCTGCATCTTTTGGCTTCAACATTATATATATGTGTATTACTACTATCGAGATTCAATAAGAATAGACCACTCTTCAAGGGTGCATGACCATAAAAGATATTACTCATATAAATAGAACAACCATTATTCTCTGATTTAAATGAATAACCGTCTCGCATTAAACAAGATCCAGATATAATGTTCATGCTCAACGCTGGCACCAAATAACAATTATTTAGGTCTAATACTAATCCCGAAGGTAGATGTAGAGGTAGCGTGCCGACTGCGATCACATCGACTTTGGAACCGTTTCCCACGCGCATCGTCACCTCGTCCTTCGCCAGTGTTCGCTTAATCCGTAGTCCCTGTTTCGAGTTGCAAATATTAGCAACAGAACCAGTATCAAATACCCAGGTGCTACTGCGAGCTCTAGTAAGGTACACATCAATAACATGTATATCACATATACCTTTGTTCACCTTGCCATCCTTCTTATCCGCCAAATACTTGGGGCAGTTCCGCTTCCAGTGACCAGTCTGCTTGCAGTAGAAGCACTCAGTTTCAGGCTTAGGTCCAGACTTGGGTTTTTTCTCCTGAGCAGCAACTTGCTTGCTGTACTTCTTGAAGTTCCCCTTCTTCTTCCCTTTGCCCTTTTTCTTGAAACTAGTGGTCTTGTTAACCATCAACACTTGATGCTCCTTCTTGATTTCTACCTCCGCAGCTTTCAGCATTGCGAAGAGCTCGGGAATAGTCTTGTTCATCCCTTGCATATTATAGTTCATCACGAAGCTCTTGTAGCTTGGTGGCAGTGATTGAAGAATTCTGTCAATGACGCAATCATCCGGAAGATTAACTCCCAATTGAATCAAGTGATTATTATACCCAGACATTTTGAGTATATGCTCACTGACAGAACTGTTCTCCTCCATCTTGCAGCTATAGAACTTATTGGAGACTTCATATCTCTCAAACCGGGCATTTGCTTGAAATATTAACTTCAACTCCTGGAACATCTCATATGCTCCATGACGTTCAAAACGTCGTTGAAGTCCCGATTCTAAGCTGTAAAGCATGGCACACTGAACTATCGAGTAGTCATCAGCTTTGCTCTGCCAGACGTTCATAACATCTGGTGTTGCTCCAGCAGCAGGCCTGGCACCTAGCGGTGCTTCCAGGACGTAATTCTTTTGAGCAGCAATGAGGATAATCCTCAAGTTACGGACCCAGTCCGTATAATTGCTACCATCATCTTTCAACTTTGCTTTCTCAAGGAACGCATTAAAATTCAACGGAACAACAGCACGAGCCATCTATCTACAATCAACATAAACAAGCAAGATACTATCAGGTACTAAGTTCATGATAAGTTTAAGTTCAATTAATCAAATTACTTAAGAACTCCCACTTAGATAGACATCCCTCTAATCCTCTAAGTGATCACGTGATCCAAATCAACTAAACCATAACCGATCATCATGTGAGATGGAGTAGTTTTCAATGGTGAACATCGTTATGTTGATCATATCTACTATATGATTCACGCTCGATCTTTCGGTCTCCGTGTTCCGAGGCCATATCTGCATATGCTAGGCTCCTCAAGTTTAACCTGAGTATTCTGCGTGTGCAAAACTGTCTTGCACCCGTTGTAGATGGACGTAGGGCTTATCACACCCGATCATCACGTGGTGTCTGGGCACGACGAACTTTGGCAACGGTGCATACTCAGGGAGAACACTTCTTGATAATTTAGTGAGAGATCATCTTATAATGCTACCGTCAATCAAAGCAAGATAAGATGCATAAAAAGATAAACATCACATGCAATCAATATAAGTGATATGATATGGCCATCATCATCTCGTGCTTGTGATCTCCATCTCCGAATCACCGTCATGATCACCATCGTCACCGGCGCGACACCTTGATCTCCATCGTAGCATCGTTGTCGTATCGCCAATCTTATACTTCCACGACTATCACTACCGTTTAGTAATAAAGTAAAGCATTACATCGCGATTGCATTGCATACAATAAAGCGACAACCATATGGCTCCTGCCAGTTGCCGATAACTCGGTTACAAAACATGATCATCTCATACAATAAAATTCAGCATCATGCCTTGACCATATCACATCACAACATGCCCTGCAAAAACAAGTTAGACGTCCTCTACTTTGTTGTTGCAAGTTTTACGTGGCTGCTACGGGCTTAAGCAAGAACCAATCTCACCTACGCATCGAAACCACAACGATAGTTTGTCAAATAGACTCCATTTTAACCTTCGCAAGGACCGGGCGTAGCCACACTTGGTTCAACTAAAGTTGGAGAGACAGTCGCCCGCAAGCCACCTATGTGCAAAGCACGTCGGGGGAACCGGTCTCGCGTAAGCGTACGCGTAATGTTGGTCCGGGTCGTCTCGTCCAACAATGCCGCCGAACCAAAGTATGACATGCTGGTAGGCAGTATGACTTATATCGCCCACAACTCACTTTTGTTCTACTCGTGCATATAACATCAACATAAATAACCTAGGCTCGGATGCCACTGTTGGGTTTCGTAGTAATTTCAAAAAAATTTCCTACGCACGCGCAAGATCATGGTGATGCATAGCAACGAGAGGGGAGAGTGTTGTCCACGTACCCACGCAGACCGACTGCGGAAGCGTTGACACAACGTAGAGGAAGTAGTCATACGTCTTCACGATCCAACCGATCAAGCACCGAAACTACGGCACCTCCGAGTTCGAGCACACGTTCAGCTCGATGACGATCCCCGGACTCCGATCCAGCAAAGTGTCGGGGAAGAGTTCCGTCAGCACGACGGTGCGGTGACGATCTTGATGTACTACAGCAGCAGGGCTTCGCCTAAACTCTGCTACAGTATTATCGAGGACTATGGTGGCTGGGGGCACCGCACACGGCTAAGGAATAGATCACGTGGATCAACTTGTGTGTTCTTTGGGGTGCCCTGCCTTTGTATATAAAGGACTAGAGGGGGGGGGGAGGCTGGCCGGCCAAGGGAGGGCGCGCCAGGAGAGTCCTACTCCCTCTGGGAGTAGGATTCCCTCCCCAATCCTAGTTGGAATAGGATTCCTTGAGGGGGGAAAGAGAGAGAGGGGCCCGGCCACCTCTCCTAGTCCTAATAGGACTAGGGTAAGGGGGGAGGCGCACAGCCACCTTGGGCTGCCCCTTTCTCCTTTCCACTAAAGCCCACTAAGGCCCATATAGCTCCCGGGGGAGTTCCGGTAACCTCCCGGTACTCCGGTAAAATCCCGATTTCACCCGGAACACTTCCGATATCCAAACATAGGCTTCCAATATATCAATCTTTACGTCTCGACCATTTCGAGACTCCTCGTCATGTCCATGATCACATCCGGGACTCCGAACAACCTTCAGTACATCAAAATGCATAAACTCATAATATAAATGTCATCGTAACCTTAAGCGTGCGGACCCTACGGGTTCGAGAACAATGTAGACATGACCGAGACACGTCTCCGGTCAATAACCAATAGCGGGACCTGGATGCCCATATTGGCTCCTACATATTCTACGAAGATCTTTATCGGTCAGACCGCATAACAACATACGTTGTTCCCTTTGTCATCGGTATGTTACTTGCCCGAGATTCGATCGTCGGTATCCAATACCTAGTTCAATCTCGTTACCGGCAAGTCTCTTTACTCGTTCCATAATACATCATCTCACAACTAACATATTAGTTGTAATGCTTGCAAGGCTTATGTGATGTGCATTACCGAGAGGGCCCAGAGATACCTCTCCGACAATCGGAGTGACAAATCCTAATCTCGAAATACGCCAACCCAACATGTACCTTTGGAGACACCTGTAGTACTCCTTTATAATCACCCAGTTACGTTGTGACGTTTGGTAGTACCCAAAGTGTTCCTCCGGTAAACGGGAGTTGCATAATCTCATAGTTATAGGAACATGTATAAGTCATGAAGAAAGCAATAGCAACATACTAAACAAGGGGGTGCTAAGCTAATGGAATGGGTCATGTCAATCAGATCATTCAACTAATGATGTGACCTCGTTAATCAAATAACAACACTTTGTTCATGGTCAGGAAACATAACCATCTTTGATTAACGAGCTAGTCAAGTAGAGGCATACTAGTGACACTTAGTTTGTCTATGTATTCACACATGTATTATGTTTCCGGTTAATACAATTCTAGCATGAATAATAAACATTTATCATGATATAAGGAAATAAATAATAACTTTATTATTGTCCTCTAGGGCATATTTCCTTCAGATCATACCGTGTCAATGAAGGCTCTGATGCCAAATGATAGGTGGGAACCCGATGAACGAGTTCACGCCCGAGGGTGGCCTGATATTCATGTCGTAGGATCGAATCGGGAGGGATAACTAGCTGAAAGCAGCCGGGATAACTAGCTTTATACCTGGCAAGGTTGGATGCAACCCGTACGTTGGGGAAGGCTGGCCGAAGCTACAAGAACTCCAAACCGCTGTCCGAACAATCGCAGAACCACAAACCGAGACTAATCCACACAAAACGGCCGGAACCATAGAGCACGAACTAGGGAGAACCATAGGCTCCTTCCCGCGAATCCGAATGAACTCACAAGAGCAAGGGTAGCAAGATCTCTCGGATCTCTCTAGCAGTCCTGCTGGATAAGCTTGTAGCTGAATGGTTTGACAAAAGGTTTCCAAGAGAATGGGGAAGATGGGGTTTTATAGCAGGGACAACCCCTCTTGGCTAGGTGTGAAAATGGTTTCAAAAGTAAACAGGTTTGCATGGCTTTTTTGGGGGAATAAGCAGTCAACTTTGGGAGTTGTTGGAGAGCTCCTCGGAAATTCGTGAAGCCTTGACAGCATGGACACCTTCCACGAGAATGACTACAACTTTTGACTCACAACTGCAAATGATGTGAGATTTTTTGCATTGGAAAGATATTTTGATGTAGCTTCTGTTGATGTAACCCTATAGCCCTGTCTCTCCACCACATGGGTTTGACACAACTAAACATCAAAGGTAAAAACTGACAGCATCAGCTTCACTTGAAACTTGTTTCCTCCAAACTTGTTCCTCCCAACCAGTTGATTCAAGAGCTCATAGGTTGTTGGGTTTCTTCCATGTGATACCTAAATTCAACCAACAACAATGGGGATGAAATCATAGTTGTGTCATCAAGGTTACAAGGTAAACTTAAGTTAGCGTTCACCTGGTCATTTATTAGTTTGGCGTGACTTCTTGTGATTCGACCTATAATTGTTGGAGACTTGTCGATGGTTGTGGTGGCCCCATCAAGTTGGGAAGACCTATAGGATGCCTTTCGAGCTAACTTTTAGGGCACGCATGTCCGGCCACTGGATGCCGATGACCTGAGTCACATAATACAGCAACCCGGAGAGTCAGCTCACAAACTTTGGAATCGGTTCTTAATTAAAAAGAACCAAATCATGGACTACCCGGATGCCGATGCCTTAGCGGCATTTTGGCTTTCCCGACACCTTGGTCAGGAAAGGACAAAGACTATGGCAGCTCTTACTGCACTTATGACCCGCTTCTGCACGGGCGAAGCTAGCTAGTTGGCTCGTAGAAGCAACAATACCAGCGACTCCGACACTTCTGAGGCCAGGGATGTCAATGATGGGCCACAACGTAGAAAAACAAGCGTCGGAACAATAATGAAGAAATAGAAGATACGACAGCAAATGCCAGATTTAGTAGCTCGAAACCCGGTCAGCGGAAGAAGCCGTTCAAAGGTAATAGGGACGGTCCATCCAACTTGGACAAAATGAAGGAAATATGCCGTAGAGTTTTTATTTATATTTCCATATATCATGATAAATGTTTATTATTCATGCTAAAATTGTATTAACTAGAAACTTGATACGTGTGTGGATACATAGACAAAACACAGTGTCCCTAGTAAGCCTCTATTAGACTAGCTCATTAATCAAAGATGGTTAAGTTTCCTAGCCATAGATATGTGTTGTCATTTGATGAACGGGATCACATCATTAGGAAAATGATGTGATGGACAAGACCCATCTGTTAGCTTAGCATAATGATCGTTAAGTTTTATTGCTATTGCTTTCTTCATGTCAAACATATTCCTTCGACTATGAGATTATGCAACTCCCGGATACCGGAGGAATACCTTGTGTGCTATCAAACGTCACAAGTAACTGGGTGATTATAAAGATGCTCTACAGGTATCTCTGAAGGTGTTTGGTGGGTTGGCATAGATCAAGATTAGGATCTGTCAGTCCGAGTATCAGAGAGGTATCTCTGGGCCCTCTTGGTAATGCACATCAGGATAAGCCTTGCAAGCAATGTGACTAATGAGTTAGTTGAGGGATGATGCATTACGGAACGAGTAAAGAGACTTGCCGGTAACGAGATTGAACTAGGTATGAAGATACCGACGATCGAATCTCGGGCAAGTAACATACCGATTACAAAGGGAATAATGTATGTTGGCATTACGGTACGACCGATAAAGATCTTCCTAGAATATGTGGGAACCAATATGAGCATCCAGGTTCCGCTATTGGTTATTGACTGGAGAGGTGTCTCGGTCATGTCTACATAGTTCTCGAACCCGTAGGGTCCGCTCGCTTAACGTTCGATGATGATTTTGTATTATATGAGTTACGTGATTTGGTCGCATGTTGTTCGGAGTCCCGGATGAGAACAAAGACATGACGAGGAGTCTCTAAATGGCTGAGAATTAAAGATTGATATATAGGACGATGGTATTCGGACAATGGAAGTGTTTCGGGATGCACCGGGTACTTATCGGGTCACCGGAAGGGGTTCCGGGCACCCCCGACAAAAGTTATGGGCCTTATGGGCCAAGAGGGGAAACACACTAGCCACAAAGGGGCTGGTGCGCCCCCCATATGGGCTGGCCAAATTGGTGTAGAAAATGGGAAGGAGGAAAGGAAAAAGGGAATAGGATCCCCCCTTCCCCCTCTTCCCTTCCTACTCCGAATAGGAATACGAAAGGGGGGAGACCGAATTGGGAGGACCCCAAGTAGGATTCCTCCTACTTGGGGTGCCCCCTTGGCTGCTCTCCTCCCCTCCATAGTTAGAGGGACATTATCGAGATGAACATGTGGGGGGGGGGCACCGCTAGAACACACAACAAACATTGTTAACCGTGTGCGGCGCCCCCCTCCATAGTTTACGCCTCCTATCATATTCACGTAGTGCTTAGGCGAAGCCCTGCGCGGATCACTTCACCATCACCGTCACCACGCCATCATGCTGATGAAACTCTCCCTCGACACTTTGCTGGATCAAGAGTTCGAGGGACGTTATCAAGATGAACATGTGCAGAACTCGGAGGAGCCGTACGTTCGGTGCTTGATCGGTCGAAACGAGAAGAAGTTCGACTACATCAACCGCATTAACAAACGCTTCCGCTTTCGGTCTACGAGGGTATGTGGACACACTCTCCCCCTCTCGTTTCTATGCATCTCCAAGATAGATCTTGCATGAGCGTAGGAAAATTTTGAAATTACATGCTGTGTTTCCCAACAGTGGCATCCGAGCCAAGTCTATGCGTAGATGATATGCACGAGTAGAACACAAAGAGTTGTGGGCGGTGATAGTCATACTGCTTACCACCAATGTCTTATTTTTATTCGGCGGTATTGTTGGATGAAGCCGCCCAGACCAACCTTACACGACCACGTTCATGAGACCGGTTCCACCGACAAACATGCAACTAGTTTTGCATAAAGGTGGCTGGCGGGTGTCTATTTCTCCAACTTTAGTTGAATCGAATTTGACTACGACCGGTCCTTGTTAAAGGTTAAAACAGCAAACTTGAGGAAACACCATTGTGGTTTTTATGCCTAGGTAAGAACGGTTCTTACTAGAAGCCCGTAGCAGCCACGTAAAACTTGCAACGACAAAGTAGATGATGTCTAACTTGTTTTTGCAGGGCATGTTGTGATGTGATATGGTTAAGACATGATGTGATATACGTTGTTGTATGAGATGATCATGTTTTGTAAAAGTTATCGACAACTGGCAGGAGCCTTATGGTTGTCGCTTTATTGTATGAAATGCCATCATCATGTAATTGCTTTACTTTATCACTATGCATTAGCGATAGTTGTAGAAGCAAAAGTTGGCGAGACGACAACGACGCTACGAATGAGATCAAGGTGTCAAGCCGGTGAAAATGGAAATCATGGCGGTGCTTTGGAGATGGAGATCAAAGGCACAAGATGATGGCCATATCATGTCACATATTTTTATTGCATGTGATGTTTATCTTTTATGCATCTTATTTTGCTTAGTACGACAGTAGCATTACAAGATGATCCTTTAACTAAATTTCAAGGTATAAGCATTCTCCCTGAGTATGCACCGTTGTGATAGTTCTTCGTGGTGAGACACCATGTGATGATCGGGCGTGATAGGCTCAACGTTCACATACAACGGGTGCAAGACATTTTTGCACATGCAGAATACTTGGGTTAAACTTGACGAGCCTAGCATGTACAGACATGGCCTCAGAACACTGGAGACCGAAAGGTCGAACGTGAATCGTATAGTAGATATGATCAACATAGATATGTTCACCATTGATAGCGTATAGCTCCCCTGTTTTATTTTGATATGTTCCTAGAGAAACTAAGTTGAAAGATGATAGTAGCAATGATGCGGACTGGGTCCGTGATTTGAGGTTTATCCTCATTGCTGCACATAAGAATTATGTCCTTGATGCACCGCTAGGTGATGGACGATTGTAGGAGCAGATGCAGACGTTATGAACGTTTGGCAAGCTCGATATGATGTCTACTTAATAGTTTAGTGCGCCATGCTTTATGGCTTAGAACGGGGACTTCAAAAATGTTTTGAACACCATGGAGCATATGTGATGTTCCAAGAGCTGAAATTGGTATTTTAGACTCATGCCCGTGTCGAGAGGTATGAGACATTTGACAAGTACTTTGCCTACAAGATGGAGGAGAATAGCGCAATCAATGAGCATGTGCTCAGAATGTTTGGGGTACTACAATCACTTGAATCAAGTGGGAGTTAATCTTCTAGATAAGATAGTGATTGACAGAGTTCTGTAGTCACTATCACCAAGCTACTAGAACTTTGTGATGAACTATAATGTGCAAGGGATAATGGAAAAGATTCCCGAGCTCTTCGCGATGCTGAAATCGACGAAGGTAGAAATTAAGAAAGAGCATCAAGTGTTGATGGTTAACAAGACCACTAGTTTCAAGAAAAAGGGCAAAGGAAAAGAAAGGGAACTTGAAAGAGAATGACAAGTAAGTTGTCACTCCCATGAAGAAGCCCAAAGCTAGACCTAAGCCTGAAACTAAGTGCTTCTGCTGCAAAGGGAATGGTCACTGGAAGCGGAACTACCCCAAATACTTGGTGGATAAGAAGGATGGCAAAGTGAACAAAGGTATATTTGATATACATGTTATTGATGTGTACTTTACTAGTGTACATAGTAACCCCATGGTATTTGATACCGGTTGTCGATGGGAACGACACCTATGGGATCACTGGGATCCCTGCTACGGTCGACGAGCGTGGGGTTGTGAGGAGAGCAGGTTTAGGAGCTAGCACACGGATCGTTTACCCAGGTTCGGGCCGCGAGGATGCGTAAAACCCTAGTCCTGCTTTGGTGGATGTATTGAGTGTTCTTGAGCTTCTTGAGCTAGCTACGGTGGCTGTACCGTTTCAAAAAGCCGAATCCCTCTCTAGGCCACCTCAGGCCTCCTTTTATATGAAAAAGGGGTTGCCATAGTGGCACACATGAGGTGGAAAGGCCTATAGTGTGCGACCTTATCGCACAACATTACGGGACAAAGTGCATTAAATGCGCTACATAGGTGTCCATTAGCTTTATCGGGGATGGGAACGAGGCCCGTTCCGTCCGTCGCCGCTTCGCCTCGCTTCGACACGCGCCCAGACCAACGATGCACGCAGCGCCATGTAGCCAGGCAGGCAGCTGAGGTGGCGCGGTGGTAGGGCCTTCATGAAGATCTGCATGCCACCATGCAGGTGCTTGCTGATTTGGCCTGGAAGCTGCATGTTGCCATGCAGGTGCCTGCCTAGCTAGTTGGGCTGGCAGCTGCATGCGAACGGCGGCGGAGTCTTGGCTGGTGCGGGCCTAGCAGTGCCCCTGCTGGCGTCCTCGGCAAGGGCCTTGCCGAGGGCCTGGCAAGGGTCTTGCCGTGGTGTCGCAGTCATCCCCGGCAAGACGCGTGTCGGGGGTCTTGTGGATTCCCTAGTGAGGATCCTGCTGAGGGTCGTCGTCTTCTAATCCTCATCTGATCCTGTGTGTTTATGATCTTGACAAAAATCTGCATGCCACAACGGATGTGCCTCCCGAGCCCTGGTCCCATGTAGTTGTTGACGGTGTTCGGAACCTCTGGGCTCAAGGGTGGCTCACTCTGCTGGCGTTGGGCAAGTTGCCCCGGCAAGGCTCTTGCCGGGGCTGCGGGGGGCCACCTCGGCAAGGACCTTGCCAAGGGAGTCCACCTCGCCCTCTAGCCCTCCTGCGCTTCTGGTATTGGCGTCGCTTTGGTTGTCTTGTGCTTCGGCTTCTCTCCGGCTTCCCTCCTCTGCCCTGCTAAGTGTGGCCGCGGCGCGTGGCTCTGACTGCCCGTGCACAAGTAAAGGGGTCAAAAGGAGAGCCCCCTACTTTTGTACACCGATAGGAGCCCCCGGGCCTGGGCCACACATAAGCGTGACGCGTTGTTGGGCTAGGCCCAGAATGGTGCGCGGGCAGGTGGGGCGGATTTTACCATAGTAACTTCTCGTCCTCTGCGCTTCCCCACGACCCGCGTTGAACACATGACGTGGAGGGTCGTGCGTGACGTGGGGGTCATGCGTGGGGCAGTTTCTGCACGCATGCGTCACATCGTGGTTAATGGGAGAGGAGGCGGCCCGTGCCTTCCCCATAAAAGGAGGGAGGCGTAGAGGCACGACCCATTTACTTGGGTGGACTCGGGTCGCGGTCTTCAAGGCACCCGCGCCCCACGATTACGGGGTGGGGAGCGGCTTCTTCGCCCGTCCCTTTAATGCTGCTCGCTCGCCATGTGTCCCTCATGCAGGTGGCAGGAGGTGGAGGCGGGAAACCGGGCCGTCGCTGATTGGGGCAGCAGGCCGGTCCTGATTCCCTACGTTCGCGACGACTGGATTGGTCGAGTGGGGCGGCCGAGCCCCGACTCCGCCCCTTTATAAGAAGGGGAGGGGGGCGGCATTCCACATTTTCCCATCATCCGTCTCCTTCTACCTCCGCTTCTTTCTTCCATCCGCCATGGTGAGAGGAGACGCTGCCCCTTCGATGGTGGCGGCAAGGGTTGCTGCTCGTTAGCGCATTCCTCCTCCCCAAGAGCTCGTGGCGGCAGAACCAGCCACGAGAGGAAGGGGGAGGGGGCGAGGTCGAGGTCGTTGCGGCGCTCGGGGGAGAGGAGGATGGGGCGGCGCATCGGCCTCCCCTCTGCCAGTGATGCCTCCCCCGAGGGAGCACCGTGTCGGGGACCAGCCCCGCGAGTTCTTCATCAGGCTGCGCCGGCCACCTCATCGCCGCCTCCGTCTCCCTACTTCATTTGCTCGGGAGATGGAGCTCGATCCACCCCAGACCCTCTGGTTGCACATGAAGGGCTGCGGGAACGGCGACACGCGGGTCGACGTCGACTTCCCTGCTCCTCACGTCATGTACCTCTGCCGCGTATGGAGGACGTTCACACGCAACCACAGCTTTGCGGCGGGGCTTGTCCTCTACTTCAAGTTAACAGAGGGCAGCCTGCTTTCCATCAAGGCCTTTAGAGACCTCGGAACTCGCTTGAAGTGTTGCGTGGAGAGCTCCTTTGACAATGAAGATTCCTCCTCAAGCGGGAGTGACGAGGAGGACAGCGACAACGACGACGATGGAGTCGAGCGGCAGGATGCCGACTCCGACTGACCGCGCCGCCCCTCCCTCGGCCACGCGCCTTGCCGAGGGCCATCCTTGCCAAGCTCTCCATCGGGGTGCTACCCGTCGTCTCCTTGGGCGGCTGGCATAGGAGGGCCAGAGAAGGCGAAGAAGGAGGGTGACAGCTGTCAAGTCAGAGTACGCGGGCACCGACGCCTTCACTGCGTATTGCCGACCCGCTGCCTCATCTTCCGGCTCCCCTCCCAGCACCGGGACGTTCTCTTGGTGCCTTCTGCTCCTCGCACCTCACCTAGGCGCTCTTTTCACCCTCCACCTTCTGAGGAGAGGGACAAGAAAGGGATTACGGGCATCTTATCTTTTTAGTTTGTAAGCCTGCGGGCACTCGTTAATTTTTAGACTTGGTATCCCCTTGCTCATGTTTTTAATTCCGTATGAACTGTACCTGTATGGGATGTTTTTAATGAGAAAAGGGTCCTTGCTGAGTTCTTTGTGTGTGAGCGAGGCCCATGCCAAAGATGAATCCTTGTTATTTTTAAGATAAACATTGTCGCCCGGCAACAGGCCTTGCCGTCTCCCCACTTCGGTCGACTATTCTCGCGCTCTTGGCAGAGGCAGGGCGAAGTAGAGTTAGGCCCCTCGTTCATCTCCTCGCCACCGCGACTACTACCAAATTCTGACCTAGGAGGTAGCTCTTGGGTACAAGAAAGGGGGAGCATGGTGGTTTTAAGAACATAAACGAGGTTTCACATGTTCCAGTTCTATACGGAAACACATAACAGGGGGATGAAAGACTTATCTGAATCCGCAGCCCCCGGCAACCTTGGCTTCCCATGGTTGGATCCTTGTATCTTCAGCCCCCGGCAGTCTTGGCCTGCCGGGGCCGGAGCACCGGTTCGTCCTATTTTTCCCAAGCGGCTCAGCAGAAGTGTCCGCGTGCCCTGCGAACCAAAGAGAACAGAAAGATGCACACTCGACCTCTAGGCTAGGGGTTAGTCGCCGCTAAGCACTATCAACCCTAACCGAGGGAGAGACTTAACCTAGCAAGCATGCTATAACTTAGGGCGCCAGCGCTTCATTTATTTATTCTCAGGGTCTGCGCCTGGCTTTGTACATAGGGTTACATGCCTTGTCGGCAAGGCTTGTACAAAAGGTGGTTTACCGGAAGGCCCGACAACCGCGCCTTATGGGTAAAACTTGTGAACATGTTCGATGTTCCAGGAATTGCTTACTAGGACAGCATCTTCGGTCTCCAGGAGGACTGCGCCGGGCCTGGTGACTCGTATTACCCGATAAGGGCCTTCCCACTTTGGCGTCAACTTGTTGGGATTCTTGGCTGACTGAACGCGCCGAAGAACAAGGTCACCTTCCTCAAAGCTTCGGGCATGAACCTTGCGGCTATGGTAGCGGCGCAAGGCTTGCTGGTAGCGTGCTGCTCTCACAGCCACCCGAAGATGATCTTCCTCAAGGAGCGCTGTGTCATCTTGCCGCAATCACTCTTGCTCAAGCTCGTCATAAGCGAGCACTCGAGGTGACCCGTATATGAGTTTCGTGGGGAGAACTGCTTCTGCCCCGTATACCAGGGCAAAGGGTGTCTGGCCGGTGGCTCGATTTGACGTCGTCCTGATCGACCAAAGAACCACCGGCAACTCATCAATCCAGCGCCTTCCGCTTTTGTGCAGCTTGTCAAAAGTGTTTGTTCCCAGGCCTCACAGTACTTCAGCATTTGCCCTCTCCGCCTGGCCGTTGCTCCGTGGGTGTGCCATGAAAGCGAAACAGACCTTGCTGCTGAGGTCCTGGGTGTACTGCATGAAGGTGTGGCTTGTGAACTGCGTGCCGTTATCGGTGATGACTCTGTTTGGCACACCAAAACGGCAGACTAGTCGCTTGAAGAACTTGACGGCTAATTGTGCTGTCACCTTCCTCACTGCTTCCACCTCCGGCCACTTTATGAACTTGTCGATTGCAACGTACAAGTACTCAAAGCCCTCGACAGCGCGAGGGAAAGGGACCAGTATGTCGAGCTCCCAGACCGAAAACGGCAAGGAAAGAGGGATTGTTTGAAGGGCTTGAGCTGGTTGATGAAGCTTCTTTGAAAGGAACTGGCACGCTTCACACTTGGTTACTAGTGCCGTCGCATCCTGGAGGGTGGTGGACCAGAAGAAGGCTTGCCGAAATGCCTTGCCGGCAAGGGCCCTCGACCCTATGTGGGAGCCACATATGCCTCCATGTATCTCTGCCAAGAGCTCCAGTCCTTCCTCCCGGGGGATGCACTTCAATTTCACACCGTTTGGTCTTTTTCTGTACAGGGCATCATCGACGAACTGGTACAAGGCAGACCAACGGGCTACCTTTCTGCTTCTTCCTGCTCCTCAGGAAGTTCCCCTGTCTGGAGGAAACAAACGGTATGTTGTTCCCATGCCGGAGCCTGGGGCTCGATGGCAAGGACCAAAGGCATCTCTTCCGCCACGGGGGAAACCGTCTCTACGGCCAGGGCTTGGCGCCCTGCCGGAGCCAGCTACCCCTTGGCAGGCTCGGAATCCGTGGCAACACCCTTGCTGGCGGCCCCTGGGGGCTCGGCGGGAAAGTACTTGTCGGGGCCCGATTTCCTCCGCTTGTTCTGCTCCGTTGATGGTTCGACAGATGGTTGAGTTAACCGAAGCAAAAAGGTACCTGGTTCCACATGTAGCTTGAATGCAGCGCGCTTTGACAGGTAGTCAGCGATGTCATTCTCCGCTCGAGGAACGTGCTCCGCTTGTATACCGTCGAAGCGCTCCTCCAGCTTCCTCACCTCATCTACGTAGGCCTCTATCAATGGACTCTGATAATCTTTGTTGACTTGTCTGATGACAAGCTCTGAATCACCCCTGACGATGAGCTTCTTCACCCCGAGGTCTGCCGCAATCCTGAGGTCGGCAAGGAGCCCCTCGTACTCAGCAGTGTTGTTTGTAGACATCTCCCTGGGAAAGTGCATCTGGATCACATACTTGAGGTGCTCTCCAGGGGGTGCGACAAGCAACACACCGGCATCGGCGCCTTGCAGCGAGAAAGCCCCATCAAAGTACATGATCCAATCACGACTTGCTTCCTTGCTGGGGAGAGCGGTCTCCTGAATTTCTTCGTCGGGTGTTGAGGCCCATTTCGCAATGAACTCTGCCAAGACTCTGCTCTGGATTGTCGAAGTACTTTCAAACTTCAACCCAAAGCTTGACAACTCCAAGGCCCACTCCACAATCCTCCCGGTTGCATCTGGGTTATGTAGTATCCGTTGCAACGGGAGGTGGGTGACGACAATGATCTCGTGGGCTTGTAAGTAATGACGCAGCTTCCTCGAGGCCATAAGGAGGCCAAAGAGCAATTTTTGCACACCGGAGTACCTTGACCTGACTCCCTGCAAGAGGGAGTGAAAGTGCAACTATCCCTAGGTGGTTTTGGTAATTCCTAACAACATATAGCTCATTGAGCTAATGCTATTCCAAGATTAATATTTCAGGAAAAGCTCAATGAATGGCATGGCATGGATGAGGAAACTGGACCCCTCAAAATACTAAGGACAAAAAGATTGGCTCAAGCTCAAAGCTCAAGACTCTACATTTTATATTTTAGTGATCCAAGATCACATTGAGTCCATAGGAAAAGCCAATACTATCACGGAGGGATGAGGTGTTGCTTGATGAGGTTCTTGCTTCATAGTGCTTAGTGATATGCTCCAAAACCCTCAACTACCTTCCCACATCCACATATGTCCCACACCAAATATCCAACTCGGCCCCACCGATTCTTTCTATCCGGAGCCACCGAGTTCAGTTGACATAGCCACTGCCAGAAACCCTAATCAGTTCGATCTCACCGATGGGATCTCGGTCTCACCGAGATGGGCTTGCAAACTCTCTGTTACCTATTGCAATATTTTCGATCCCACCGAGATATGCAATCGGCCCCACCGAGTTTGCTTGGCCAACTCTCTGTTTCACTTATTACCCAAATCGGTCCCACCGAGTTTGAGTAATCGGTCAAACCGAGTTTTGGATTTACCCTAACCCTAGCACATCGGTCCCACCGAGTTGATCCAGTCGGTCCCACTGAAAACCCTAACGGTCACTAGATTTGCTGAATCGGTCCGACCGAGTTTATCAATTCGGTCCCACCGAGATTGGCAAGTTGTGTGTAACGGTTAGATTTTGTGTGGAGGCTACATATACCCCTCCACCCACTCTTCATTCGCGGAGAGAGCCATCAAAATATACCTACACTTTCAATACACATTTTCTGAGAGAGAACCACCTACACATGTGTTGAGGCCAAGATATTCCATTCCCACCATATGAATCTTGATCTCTAGCCTTCCCAAAGTTGCTTTCCACTCAAATCTTCTTTCCATCAAATCCATATCCTGTGAGAGAGAGTTGAGTGTTGGGAATACTATCATTTGAAGCACAAGAGCAAGGAGTTCATCATCAACACACCATTTGTTACTTCTTGGAGAGTGGTGTCTCATAGATTGGCTAGGTGTCACTTGGGAGCCTCCGACAAAGATTGTGGAGTTGAACCAAGGAGTTTGTAAGGGAAAGGAGATCGCCTACTTCGTGAAGATCTACCGCTAGTGAGGCAAGTCCTTCGTGGGCGATGGCCATGATGGGATAGACAAGGTTGCTTCTTCGTGGACCCTTCATGGGTGGAGCCCTCTGTGGACTCGCGCAACCGTTACCCTTCATGGGTTGAAGTCTCCATCAACGTGGATGTACGATAGCACCACCTATCGGAACCACGACAAAAACATCCATGTCTCTAATTGCGTTTGAATTCTCCAAACCCTTCCCTTTACATTCTTGCAAGTTGCATGCTTTACTTTCCGCTGCTCATAGACTCTTTGCATGTTTGCTTGAATTGTGTTAAGATTGCTTGACTTGTGCTAAGATAGCTAAAATCTGCCAAAGACTAAAATTGGGAAAATGATAGATTTTTAATTGGTCAAGTAGTCTAATCACCCCCTCTAGACATACTTTCGATCCTACAAGTGGTATCAGAGCTTTGATCTCCATTTGCTTTGATTTCTATAGCTTTTGGTTGTCATAGCCTTGGTTTCACAACCTAGGGGAGTATGGCGTCTAGCGAGGGAAATTACCACCGTAGAGGCCCTTACTTTGATGGCACTAATTTTGCTAGTTGGAAGCATAAGATGAAAATGCATATTCTTGGACATAACCCCACCGTTTGGGCTATTGTGTGTGTTGGCTTGCAAGGTGAATTCTTTGATGGGAGAGAACCGAATCATGAAGCTACCGCGGAAGAGTTGAAAATGCTGCAATACAATGCTCAAGCTTGTGATATCCTCTTCAACGGATTGTGCCCCGAAGAATTCAACTAAATCAGCCGTCTTGAGAATGCAAAGGAAATTTGGGATACTTTGATTGACATGCATGAAGGTACCGACTCCATCAAGGAATCAAAGTTGGATGTGCTTCAAAGTCAACTTGACAAGTTCAAAATGAAGGATGGTGAAGGTGCCGCTGAAATGTACTCTAGGCTTGCTCTTATCACAAATGAGATTGCCGGCTTAGGAAGTGAAGAGATGACCGACAGATTCATCATCAAGAAGATCCTAAGAGCCTTGGATGGAAAATATGATACCGTATGCACATTGATCCAAATGATGCCGAATTACAAAGATCTCAAGCCAATGGAAGTCATTGGAAGAATTGTTGCTCATGAGATGTCACTCAAGGATAAGGAGGAGCTCCATAACAAGTCAAGTGGTGCTTACAAAGCCTCATGTGAAGCCCCCACATCATCAAGTGAGAAACAAACCTTCAATGAAGAATTGAGCTTAATGGTGAAGAACTTCAACAAGTTCTATAAGAATAGAAGCAAAGAGAGAAGTTCCAAGTAAAGGTCCTACAATGACAAAAGATCTTCTAGTCGAGAGCGAAACTGCAACAATTGTGGAAGACCCGGACACTATTCCAATGAGTGTACGACACCCCACAAGAGAAGAGAAGATTCTCCCAAAAGAAGAAGTAGAAGAGAAGAATCACCATCAAGGGAGAGAAGGAGTAGGGATGATCGATATGAACGAAGACCCTCTCGGAGAAGCAAGGATTCGGAAAGGAAGGACAAGTCATCAAGGAGCTACACAAAACGAGGACATCAAGCTCATGTTGGTGAATGGGTATCCGGCTCCGACTTCGACAATGACTCCGAGAGAAGCTATCACTCCGACTCCGAATATACTCAAGATGAAGGTGTTGCCGGTCTAGCACTTGTGTCAACCAACTCCTACGACATATTTGATTCACCAAATGAAGGAATTGGAAGATGCTTCATGGCCAAAGGTCCAAAGGTATCACACCCCGAGTATGTTGATTTCAATAGTGATGAAGATGACTTGTTAGGTGATGATGATTTACTTGTTGACAACTATAGTGATGAATACTATGATGAAACGAATGATAATGATAAGGAGAAGATTGAGTCTCTAACTAAAGAACTAAACACTCTTAAGTTAGCTCATGAAACTATCTTAGGAGATCATCGAGAACTTTTAGGGACTCATGAAAAATTACGTTTTGAAAAGCTCAACCTTGAGCAAGAGCATGAGTTCTTAAAGGCAATCAATGATGATCTTTGGAAGAAAAGTTCTTCTTACATTGCCAAGCGTTTACTCTTATCCACTTACATGCCTCAAGTCAAGTCTAGTAACAGGAACAAGAAAGATTCTTCCTCTAGTAGTAACAATAATCATGCTAAATCCAATGTTGTTACTTCTAGTAGTTCTCTTGATTCCACTAATGATTCTCTTAGCCAAGTTACACTTGAGCAAGAAAATAGCTTATTGAAGGGAATTATAGAGAAAGGTGTTTACAAGAGCCTTGCCGGGAGTAAGTAATTCGAGGAAATTGTACGCAAGCAAGGAAGGCACCGGAAGAATCAAGGTATTGGTTTTGAATGAAAGTTCAATGCCAATGGAGTTGAGTGGGAAGAAGATCAATACCCCAAGACGAAGTTTGTTCCTCAAGATGATCTTCCACCACAAGACCACAAGCAAAAAGGCAAGGACAAGCTTCAAGAGGAAATTGATGCATTTGAAGAAGCTCCTAAGGCCTTGGTAAAGTGGGTTCCCAAGATTACATCAAGTTCCACTTCATCAAGTACAACTACAACTCCGAGGATTCCCATCAAGATGGTGTGGATCCCGAAGAAGAAGAACTAGAGAGTTCTTGAGGGTGACTCCGCCAACATACTCACTCTTATCATTTTGGCAAGAACAAGTGCAATCAACTTCCACATCTTGCACTAGTTCAAGGAGTCACAAACTGTAACACCCCGGATGTAACTTTCCTAATTTGTACTCCAACTCTTGACGTTTCCGGCGTTAAGTTATATTTATTTCCTCGGGTTCGGTTCTTTGTCTCCATGTGTTGTTGTCGTTGTCATGCATCTCTTATCATGTCATCATGTGCATTGCATTGGCATACGTGTTCGTCTCATGCATTCGAGCATTTTCCCCGTTGTCCGTTTTGCATTCCGGCGCTTCGTTCTCCTCCGGTGGTCATTTCTAGCTTTCTTTCATGTGTGGGTTTAAACATTTCCGGATTGGACCGAGACTTTCCAAGCGGCCTTGGTTTACTACCGGTAGACCGCCTGTCAAGTTTCGTATCATTTGGACTTCGTTTGATACTCCAACGGTTAACCGAGGGACCGAAAAGGCCTCGTGTGTGTTGCAGCCCAACACCCCTCCAATTTCGCCCAAAACCCACCTAACTCTGCTCCATCATCTAGAGCGTTTGATCACGATCGCGTGGCCGAAAACCACACCTCATTTCGACTCTCCTAGCTCCCTTTATGCCTATTTAAACACCCCCCGAAGTTCGGATCTCCTTCCTCCCCGAAACCCTAGATTTCTCCTCCTCCGCCGCCGGACACGTCCGGACGGACCGGACGCGTCCGCTCCGCCGCCCGCAGCCACTCCGGAGCCGCCACGTGGCACCCGCCATCTCGCCGCCGCCGCGGGCCGGGAAGCCCGGAGCCAATCCGCCCGCGCCGCCTCCGATCCGCCCGCGCCGCCACCTCCCTCGCCTCCGACGCCTCGCCGCCGCGCCATCGCCGTCGGCCATCGCCGCCCCTCGACGCCGCCCGCTCGCCCACGCCGCCCGAGGCCCCGCCGGCCGCCGCCGCCAGATCCGGCCGGGAGTGGCCGGATCCACCTCTCCCGCGCCTCCCCGCCGCTTCTTCGAGCTCGCCGGAGCCGCCGCCGCCTCGCCGGAGTTCTCGGTTCGCGTGCGTGAACAGTAACCCTAGATCTCGGAGGTTGAATTTTCTCCAAGTCCCTGATATTTTCAGTTCAAGTGCTCATGTTCGCAGCCCCGTAACTTTGCATCCGTAGCTCCGATTCATGCATATAGCATATCAAAATGTTCATCTCAGAGAGTACATCATTTCATTCCATTGCATCATTTTCATTTGAGTTCACCTTGATTTCCGAAATGCTATTAGAAGAGGGCTACTTGAGTTAATTGTCAGATCTGCTTCTACATTTAGGTTTTTGTCATTTTTGCCATGATTATTGTGTGCATGCTATGCCCTGATGCTCTACATGTGTTTTGTTAAGGGTTTTGTCATCTTTCCATAGGTGCAACCCATGTATTTTTGTGATGTGTGTGGTGACTAGTGCAAGCTTGCAAAGTGGTGCACTTGCTAACTCTGTTTTCAGGGACTTAGTAATTTCACCAAGTCCTGCAGCTGGTTACCTCATGATGTCATAAGTTCATGTTGTTTCCTAGTGATCCGTGCCTCTTTCGAGGATGATCAGTAAGGATGTTTTGTTAATCTTGTAGTGATATATCCATCCATGTCTTTGTTTGCAATTATGGAGCACCCTAGCTTGAGTCAATCGAGCTCTACTTTTGCTACTTTGTGAATCTTGGCAGATTGTCAACTTGTTTGCAATTTTGCCGGTGATGTTGTAGTTGATCCGTGCATGCTATGCTATTGTTCTTGCCATTTCTAGCTTTCATTTTGTGCCTTCTTGATGTATGTATGCTTGTCTTGCCATGACTTGCACCGTAGTGAGTGCATCGAGCTCGTAAACGTGCCTACTTGAGTTATATTTCAGCATGTGCCAGTTTTCACTAAGTCTAAAAACTGATTATGTTTTTGCCATGTTCACATGCTTGCAATTGTATTTTCTGATCCCTTTTGGCTCAAGGTCACTAAGGGACTTTTGTTAAGCTTTTTGAGTATCTCCATGCCATGCTTTACTTTGCCATGTTCAGGCCCTGTAGCATGTAGTTTTGTTGCTCCGAAGAGGGCTACCTGATCTGAAATTCCAGACAAGTGTTAATTTCACTAAGTCCGAGATCTGTTTATCATATGCATTTTTGCCATGCTTGTTTGAACCTGTTAATGGATGAATTGGCCGTAGCTCAGTGCTAGACTTTTGTTAAGAATCTTGAATGCATCCCTTCCATGTATTTTGTTGTCTTGTTTGGGTGTTGTAGCATGTTCATCTCATTGCATTTAGATGCCTACTTGCTGTAAATCGCAGCCCGGTGTCATTTTTGAATCGCTTGCCATTTCCAAACCGTAACTCCGATTCCGGCGTTCTTTATATCGTTTTCAAGCGATTTCATCTCATCTTTCCAATGGCACACTTGGATTTCCAAGTTGAGTCCGGGTTCATGCATTTCCTGTCATATCTTGCATTTTGCATCCCGCATCGCATCCCACTTAGCATATCATCATCGCATCGTCTTGTTTGGTTCTTGCACGTGGTTGATTGTGTCCTTGTTGCTTGTTTGTATTTTTTGGGTAGAGCCGGGAGACGAGTTCACTAACGAGGAGCCCGTTGAGTTTGCTTTTGAGGATCCAGTCAACTCTGACAACTTTGCAGGCAAGATGATCATACCCTCGAATTCACTACTATCTTTGCTATGCTAGTTTGCTCGCTCTTTTACTATGCCATTGCTACGATGCCTACCACTTGCTTTCAAGCCTCCCAAATTGCCATGTTAAACCTCTAACCCACCATTGTCCCAGCAAACCGTTGATTGGCTATGTTACCGCTTTGCTCAGCCCCTCTTATAGCGTTGCTAGTTGCAGGTGAAGATTGGAGCCCTTTCCTTGTTGGAACATTTATTTACTTGTTGGGATATCATTATATTATCTTGTTATCTTAATGCATCTATATACTTGGTAAAGGGTGGAAGGCTCGGCCTCTCGCCTAGTGTTTTGTTCCACTCTTGCCGCCCTAGTTTCCGTCATATCGGTGTTATGTTCCCGGATTTTGCGTTCCTTACGCGGTTGGGTTATAATGGGAACCCCTTGATAGTTCTCCTTAATTAAAGCTTTTCCAGCAATGCCCAACCTTGGTTTTACCATTCGCCACCTAGCCTCTTTTTCCCTGGGGTTACCGGAGCCCAAGGGTCATCTTATTTTAACCCCCCGGGCTAGTGCTCCTCTGAGTGTTGGTCCGAACCGAGCTGCCCGCGGGGCCACCTCGGGGAAACTTGAGGGTTGGTTTTACTCGTAGCTAGTCTCATCTGAGTGTGCCCTGAGAACGAGATATGTGCAGCTCCTATCGGGATTTGTCGGCACATTCGGGCGGTGTTGCTGGTCTTGTTTTAACCTGTCGAAGTGTCTTGAGTAACCGAGATACCGAGTCTGATCAGAACGTCTTGGGAGGAGGTCTATTCCTTCTTGACCGTGAGAGCTTGTCATGGGCTAAGTTGGGACTCCCCTGCAGGGATTTGAACTTTCGAAAGCCGTGCCCGCGGTTATGGGCAGATGGGAATTTGTTAATATCCGGTTGTAGATAACTTGAACCTTAACTTAATTAAAATGAATCAACCGAGTGCGTTACCGTGATGGCCTCTTCTCGGCGGAGTCCGGGAAGCGGACACGGTGTTGGAGTAATGTTTGCGCAGGCTGCTCTCTAGTTTCTCGCTCGCGCTTTGCCTCCTCTTCTCGCTCTCTTTTGCGAATAAGTTAGCCATCATACTTGCTAGTCGCTTGCTGCAGCTCCACATATTTTTACCTTGCCTTACCTATAAGCTTAAATAGTCTTGATCGCGAGGGTGCGAGATTGCTGAGTCCATGTGGCTCACAGATTACTATTACACCAGATGCAGGGCCTGATGATTCCGCTCCAGGAGACGCGTATGAGCTCAAGTGGGAGTTCGACGAAGACTCTCAATGATACTATGTTTCCTTTCCCGATGATCAGTAGTGGTGCCCAGTTGGGGGTGATTGGGACCGTGTCGCATGTTGGGTTCTCTTTTATTTTGGCGCCGTAGTCGGGCCATGACTGTTTGGTTGATGTAATGTTATTTATGTACTTGATTGACGTGGCGAGTGTAAGCCAACTATGTTATCTCCCCTTTATTATTTATATTACATGGGATGTTGTGAAGATTGCCTAACTTGCGACATATGCCTTCAATGCGATTATGTCTCTAAGTCGTGCCTCGACACGTGGGAGCTATAGTCGCATCGAGGGTGTTACAAGTTGGTAATCAGAGCCTTCCCCGACCTTAGGAGCCCCATTGCTTGATCGTTATTAGCGGCCGAGTTGTGTCTAGAAAAATGTTTTGAGTCTTTAGGAATTATATATCGGAGAGTTTAGGAATTCTTTTACTTCCCAGTCTCCTCATCGCTCTGGTAAGGCATCCCGACGTAGAGTTTTGACTCTTCTCTTCTCAAATTTCACTAAATTTTTTTTAGGATCATGTGGGTATCTTGGAATCGTTCCGATGGTTTTATGATGAGAACATTGTCTTGGTGCCTCCTGTCAGGGGTTTAGTGGAAGTGTCCCGGGGAGTTGAGCTCTGAGGTGTTGTCATCATAATTTTATCGTTGCAGTTCTGGAATACCTGAGTCTAGTACGCTGACATTGAAAATCTCTTTTATGCAATTCGTTGGTGAGATAACCTCGACGCCACCCATTACTGGGGTGAGAGTTCGGGAGTATCGCCATAACTTGTATAACGGATGCTTTTCGAAGGTTGAGGTAGATGGTTTCCGAAGGTTTCTTGGTTATGTGTTGAAGGATGGATACAGCTGGATGTAGGATTTGCTAGTTTGGGTGAGATATTATGCTTCCCCTGTATCCCCAACACCTGATTGCATAACCGGAAAGGTTCGGGAGTTTCATAGGTGGGAATTCTAGTAGCTCTAGTTCTTCTTCCACGGATATTGGTTTAAGATTGGGATTTCTTACCGATTATTTGTTCTTGATCCGTACCTTGTTGAATTATTTCTCTACCTTAATTCTAAGTGGCTTCTCAATTTATGGATATGTGACCATGTCAAGAGGAATGCATTCGTTCATTTTGTTCGGATGTGAAGATTATATGTTGCAATTTTCATTCCGTTGGATTCAGTTTCAATATTTGTCTGTCAATGTGCTAATGGTGGTCAACCACTTCAGGATGGCTCCTCCAACGCGCACGACTCCGAATCCTGATCCGCCACCACATCCACCTCCACCTCCTCCAGAGGCATGGCAAGCTGTGATGGCCGCAACCAATGCAAACACACAGTTGATCATGCAAATTCTTCAAGAGCGAAATCAAGGCAACCAAGGGAATCAAGGTAGCAATCAGAATCACTTTGCTTCACTCAACCAGTTCCTTGCTAACGGGCCAAAGACTTTCAACAATTGTGTTGAGGCAACCGATGCTGACGATTGGCTTGTGGATCTGTGCAAGCATTTCGAGTGCAGTAACGTTAGGCCTGAGGACTTTGTTAAGTTCGCTTCCTTCCAACTCAAAGATCAAGCTGCAGAATGGTTCCAGCAGTACAAGGATTCCAGAGGTGGACATGTTATCACTTGGGATGACTTCCGTCGAGATTTCCGAGATCATCATATCCCCCAGAGCGTGGTTGAAAGCAAGCGTGAGGAATTCCGCAACCTGAAGCAAGGCTCTTTGTCTGTCTATGACTACAACAAGTTGTTCCAGAAGCTCGCCCGCTTTGCCAAGCAGGACGTCCCTGATGAGAAGAGCATGATATATCAGTTCAGGGGTGGTCTCAGAGAAGAAATTCAGCTCGCTCTTGTCCTCTTCAAACCCTTGAGATACGATGAGTTCTACAACATGGCACTGAAGCAAGAGGCCGCTCAGTTGAAGTGTGATGCTTCCAAGAAGTGAGTCAGAGATGTTACTTCTTCTTCCTCTACTCAAGTGGCCAAGCAGCAGAAGTATTGGCTTCCTCCTCCTCAGTTCCGTCAGCCGTATCAGCAGAAGAGCAAAGGTGGCAGTGGATCTTCCCACCCACCCGACCCTGGCTTTCAGAACAAGACTTCGTCTCAAGCTCCAAGATCGAGTGCTCCGTATCACCGTCCGCTTTCAAAGGTCACGTGCAACAAGTGCCAACAGAAGGGTCACTATGCCAACAAGTGTTTCAACCAGAGGTGTCTTCCTCCTCCTCCTCCTGTGAGATCGGCAAGTACAGCTGTGGTCAAGCATAACCCCAAGCACGCCAAGGTCAACTTGATGAATGCAGCTCAGGCAGAGGATTCGTCAGATGTGATCATGGGTAACCTTCCTGTTAATGATATTCCCGCAAAAGTACTTTTTGACTCTGGTGCATCGCATTCCTTCATGTCATTCCCTTTTGCATCGGAGAACAATTTTGGTACTAAGACTTTACCTAGAGCTATGCAAGTCGTCTCTCCGGCTAAGCGTCTGAGTTCTAGTTTGTTGGTTCCGGATATTTCTATCTTGTTGGGTGATTTCAAGTTTCTGGCTTCTCCAATGGTTCTTGGTAACTCGGATATTGATCTTATTCTCGGGATGGATTGGCTTTCTAAGCACAAGGCTCAGCTTGATTGTGCAGCCAGGCAGATTCAATTGACTCATTCGTCTGAGGATGTAATTGTATTTGCCGCTCGGGATAATTCTATCCGTCTGTTTTGCTCTCAATGAGAAGGATGAATTGGATGCCATCTCTCAAATTCCAGTCGTTTGCGAATATCAAGACGTCTTTCCAGAAGAGCTTCCAGGAATGCCTCCGCACCGGCCAGTTGAATTCGTTATTGATCTTGAGCCTGGTACGAAACCTGTGTGCAAGCATCCTTACAAGCTCGGACTTGAAGAGTTGAAGGAGTTGAAGAAGCAACTCGATATTCAAGAGAAAATGGGTCTTATCCGGCCTAGTTCTTCTCCGTGGGGTTGTGGTGTTCTTTTTGTGAAGAAGAAGGATGGAATGGACCGACTTTGTGTTGATTACCGTCCAGTGAACAAGAAGACCATCAAGAACAAATACCCACTTCCCAACATCAATGAGCTGTTCGAACAACTCAAAGGTGCTCAAGTATTCTCCAAGCTTGATCTCCGTATGGGTTATCATCAGATTCGAATCTGTGAGCAAGATATTCCCAAGACGGCGTTCAGGACAAGCTTTGGTTCTTATGAATACAGTGTCATGTCTTTTGGCCTCGTCAACGCTCCTCCGACGTTCTCTCGCATGATGAACTTCATCTTCAACGCCTACACCAATGACTTCGTTTTGGTCTATCTCAACGACATTCTGGTTTTCTCGAAGAATAAGGAAGATCATGCCAAGCACTTGCGTTTGGTTCTTGATAAGCTCAGAGAACATCAGTTCTACGCCAAGTTCTCCAAGTGTGAATTTTGGCTCGATGATTCTTTATCTTGGTCATATCATCTCTGCCAAGGGCATTGCCGTGAATCCTGAGAAGGTGTCTGCAATTGTGAATTGGGAACCTCCTCAGAATGTGAAGCAACTCCTTAGCTTCCTCGGTCTCGCAAGCTATTGTCGAAGATTCGTTGAAAACTTTTCTAAGATCGCGAAGCCTCTCTCTAATCTTCTCCAGAATCACGTCAAGTACGTTTGGTCTCCGGAGTGTGACATTGCTTTCAACACTTTGAAAGAGAAATTGATCACTGCTCCAGTTCTCACTCTGCCTGATAAATCCAAGCCATACGAGGTCTTTTGTGATGCCTCTCTCCAAGGTCTTGGCGCAGTATTGATGCAAGAGAAAAAAGTTGTTGCTTATACATCTCGCCATTTGAAGCCTAATGAGAAGAACTACCCCACTCATGATCTCGAGTTGGCGGCAGTTGTGCATGCTCTTTTGACTTGGAGACATCTTCTCTTGGGAAGAAAAGTGGACATTTTCACTGACCACAAGAGTCTCAAGTACATCTTCACTCAGCCTAATCTCAACCTCAGGCAAACTCGATGGGTCAAAATGATTCAAGAGTATAATCCGAGTATCGAGTATACTCCAGGCAAGGCCAATGTGATTGCTGACGCTTTGAGCAGGAAAGCTTACTGCAACAGTCTGATTCTCAAGCCTTATCAACCCGAGCTTTGTGAAGCTTTCCACAAACTTAATCTGCAAGTTGTTCCTCAAGGTTTCCTCGCCAACCTTCAAGTCTCTCCTACCTTGGAAGACCAGATTCGCCAAGCTCAGCTTCTTGATGCTATGGTGAAAAAGGTGAAGATTGGGATTGCCAAGAGTCAACCCAAGTACAAGTGCTACCGCCTTGATGACAAGGACACTCTCTTCTTCGAGGATCGTATTGTGGTACCCAAAGGTGACCTCCGTAAAGTGATCATGAAAGAGGCTCACAATTCTCTCCTCTCCATCCACCCTGGGAGCACGAAGATGTATCAGGACCTCAAGCAAGCTTATTGGTGGACTCGAACGAAGCGCGAGATCGCTCAATTCGTGAATGAATGTGATGTCTGCAGAAGAGTGAAGGCAGAACACCAAAGGCCAGCGGGTCTCCTCCAACCTCTTCCCATTCCAGAATGGAAGTTTGACCACATTGAAATGGACTTCGTGACTGGGTTTCCAAAGTCCAAGCATGGAATGATGCTATATTCGTTGTCATCAACAAACTCACCAAAGTGGCTCACTTTCTGCCTATCAAAGAGTCGATCACTGCAGCTCAATTGGCGGAACTCTATACCTCTCGTATTGTCTCTCTGCACGGTATTCCTCAAGTGATCTCTTCAGACCGTGGCAACATCTTTACCTCAAAATTTTGGGATTCTTTTCAGAAGGCCATGGGCACTAACATCTGCTTCAACACAGCGTTCCATCCTCAAACAAGCGGTCAAGTCGAGCGTGTCAACCAGATTCTTGAAGATATGCTTAGGGCTTGTGTGATCTCTTTCAGCATGAAGTGGGAGGATTGTCTTCCTTATGCTGAATTCTCCTACAACAACAGTTTTCAAGCAAGTTCGGGCAAGGCCCCATTTGAAATTCTGTATGGTAGGAAGTGCCGTACCCCTCTCAACTGGTCTAAAACCGGTGAACGTCAGCTTTTGGGTAATGACTTAATCACAGAAGCAGAAGAAATGTGCAAAGTCATTCGTGATAACCTCAAAGCAGCCCAATCTCGCCAGAAGAGCTACTATGATAGTAAGCACCGTGATTTGTCTTTCGAGATCGGAGATCATGTTTACCTCCGCGTCTCTCCTATGAAAGGTACTCGTCGCTTCGGTATCAAAGGGAAGCTTGCCCCCAGATACGTGGGACCTTTCAAGATTGTCAGCAAGAGAGGCGACCTCGCCTATCAACTCGAGCTTCCTTCAAACTTTGCAAATGTTCATGACATGTTCCATGTCTCTCAGCTTCGAAAGTGCTTCAAGACTCCTGACCGCACCATCAACTTCGAGGACATTGAGCTCCAAGAAGATCTCTCTTATCGTGAGCACCCAGTTGCTATTCTTGAAGAGACTGAACACAAGACTCGCAACAAGTCAATCAAATTTCTCAAAGTCAAGTGGTCACACCATTCCGACCGTGAAGCTACCAGGGAACGCGGGGATCACCTCCGTTCTGAGTACCCGACGTTCTTTCAGTCCTAGATCTCGGGACGAGATCCTTTCGTAGTGGTGGAGTGTTGTAACACCCCGGATGTAACTTTCCTAATTTGTACTCCAACTCTTGCCGTTTCCGGCGTTAAGTTATATTTATTTCCTCGGGTTCGGTTCTTTGTCTCCGTGTGTTGTTGTCGTTGTCATGCATCTCTTATCATGTCATCATGTGCATTGCATTGGCATACGTGTTCGTCTCATGCATTCGAGCATTTTCCCCGTTGTCCGTTTTGCATTCCGGCGCTTCGTTCTCCTCCGGTGGTCATTTCTAGCTTTCTTTCATGTGTGGGTTTAAACATTTCCGGATTGGACCGAGACTTTCCAAGCGGCCTTGGTTTACTTCCGGTAGACCGTCTGTCAAGTTTCGTATCATTTGGACTTCGTTTGATACTCCAACGGTTAACCGAGGGACCGAAAAGGCCTCATGTGTGTTGCAGCCCAACACCCCTCCAATTTGGCCCAAAACCCACCTAACTCTGCTCCATCATCTAGAGCGTTCGATCACGACCGCGTGGCCGAAAACCGCACCTCACTTCGACTCTCCTAGCTCCCTCTATGCCTATTTAAACACCCCCCCGAAATTTGGATCTCCTTCCTCCCTGAAACCCTAGATTTCTCCTCCTCCGCCGCCGGACACGTTCGGACGGACCGGACGCGTCCGCTCCGCCGCCCGCAGCCACTCCGGAGCTGCCATGTGGCACCCGCCACCCGCCACCTCGCCGCCGCCGCGGGCCGGGGAGCCCGGAGCCGATCCGCCCGTGCCGCCTCCGATCCGCCCGCGCCGCCACCTCCCTCGCCTCCGACGCCTCGCCGCCGCGCCGTCGCCGTCGGCCATCGCCGCCCCTCGCCGCCGCCAGCTCGCCCGCGCCGCCTGAGGCCCCGCCGGCCGCCGCCGCCACCTCCGCCGCCAGATCCGGCCGGGAGTGGCCGGATCCACCTCTCCCGCGCCTCCCCGCCGCTTCTTCGAGCTCGCCGGAGCCGCCGCCGCCTCGCCGGAGTTCTCGGTTCGCGTGCATGAACAATAACCCTAGATCTCGGAGGTTGAATTTTCTCTAAGTCCCTGATATTTTCAGTTCAAGTGCTCATGTTCACAGCCCCGTAACTTTGCATCCGTAGCTCCGATTCATGTATATAGCATATCAAAATGTTCATCTCAGAGAGTACATCATTTCATTCCATTGCATCATTTTCATTTGAGTTCACCTTGATTCCCGAAATGCTGTTAGAAGAGGGCTACTTGAGTTAATTGTCAGATTTGCTTCTACATTTAGGTTTTTGTCATTTTTGCCATGATTATTGTGTGCATGCTATGCCCTGATGCTCTACATGTGTTTTGTTAAGGGTTTTGTCATCTTTCCAGAGGTGCAACCCATGTATTTTTGTGATGTGTGTGGTGACTAGTGCAAGCTTGCAAAGTGGTGCACTTGCTAACTCTGTTTTCAGGGACTTAGTACTTTCACCAAGTCCTGCAGCTGGTTATCTCATGATGCCATATGTTCATGTTGTTTCCTAGTGATCCGTGCCTCTTCCGAGGATGATCAGTAAGGATGTTTTGTTAATCTTGTAGTGCTATATCCATCCATGTCTTTGTTTGCAATTATGGAGCACCCTAGCTTGAGTCAATCGAGCTCTACTTTTGCTACTTTGTGAATCTGGGCAGATTGTCAACTTGTTTGCAATTTTGCCGGTGATGTTGTAGTTGATCCGTGCATGCTATGCTATTGTTCTTGCCATTTCTAGCTTTAATTTTGTGCCTTCTTGATGGATGTATGCTTGTCTTGCCATGACTTGCACCGTAGTGAGTGCATCGAGCTCGTAAACATGCCTACTTGAGTTATATTTCAGCATGTGCCAGTTTTCACTAAGTCTAAAAACTGATTATGTTTTTGCCATGTTCACATGCTTGCAATTGTATTTTCTGATCCCTTTTGGCTCAAGGTCACTAAGGGACTTTTGTTAAGCTTTTTGAGTATCTCCATGCCATGCTTTACTTTGCCATGTTCAGGCCCTGTAGCATGTAGTTTTGTTGCTCCGAAGAGGGCTTCCTGATCTGAAATTCCAGACAAGTGTTAATTTCACTAAGTCTGAGATCTGTTTGTCATATGCATTTTTGACATGCTTGTTTGAACCTGTTAATGGATGAATTGGCCATAGCTCAGTGCTAGAGTTTTGTTAAGAATCTTGAATGCATCCCTTCCATGTATTTTGTTGTCTTGTTTGGGTGCTGTAGCATGTTCATCTCATTGCATTTAGATGCCTACTTGCTGTAAATCGCTGCCCGATGTCATTTTTGAATCGCTTGCCTTTTCCAAACCGTAACTCCGATTCCGGCGTTCTTTATATCGTTTTCAAGAGATTTCATCTCAACTTTCCAGTGGCACACTTGGATTTCCAAGTTGAGTCCAGGTTCATGCATTTCCTGTCATATCTTGCATTTTGCATCCCACATCGCATCCCGCTTAGCATATCATCATCGCATCGTTTTGGTTCTTGCACGTGGTTGATTGTGTCCTTGTTGCTTGTTTGTCTTGTTTGGGTAGAGCCGGGAGATGAGTTCGCTAACGAGGAGCCCGTTGAGTTTGCTTTTGAGGATCGAGTCAACTCTGACAACTGTGCATGCAAGATGATCATACCCTCGAATTCACTACTATCTTTGCTATGCTAGTTTGCTTGCTCTTTTGCTATGCCATTGCTACGATGCCCACCACTTGCTTTCAAGCCTCCCAAATTGCCATGTCAAACCTCTAACCCACCATTGTCCTAGCAAACCGTTGATTGGCTATGTTATTGTTGGGGAACGTAGCAGAAATTCAAAATTTTCCTACGTGTCGCCAAGATCTATCTATGGAGAGACCAGCAACGAGTAGAAACAGAGTGCATCTACATACCCTTGTAGATTGCTAAGCGGAAGCGTTCAAGTGAACGGGGTTGATGGAGTCGTACTCGTCGTGATTCAAATCACCGATGATCCTTGTGCCGAACGGACGGCACCTCCGCGTTCAACACACGTACAACCCGGTGACGTCTCCCACGCCTTGATCCAGCAAGGAGAGAGGGAGAGGTTGAGGAAGACTCCATCCAACAGCAGCACAATGGCGTGGTGGTGGTGGAGGAGCGTGGCAATCCAGCAGGGCTTCGCCAAGCACCATGGGAGAGGAGGAGTAGGGAGAGAGGTAGGGCTGTGCCAGAACTTCGTGTATAGCTCCCATGCGCCTCCCCACTATATATAGGGGTGGAGGGGCTGGTTTCTTGCCCTCCAAGTCCATTGGGGCGTTGGCCAAGGTGGGAGGAAAGAAATCTCATTATTTCCTTCCCCACCGATTGTTATCCCCCCTTTTTAGGGATCTTGATCTTATCCCTTCGGGATATGATCTTATTCCTCCAAGGGGGGATCTTGGTGCGCCTTGACCAGGGGTGTGGGGCCTTGCCCCCACTACCCACGTCCATGTGGGTCCCCCCATGCAGGTGGGCCCCACTCCGGAACCTTCTAGAACCTTCCCAGTACAATACCGAAAAATCCCGAACATTTTCCGGTGGCCAAAATAGGACTTCCCATATATAAATCTTTACCTCCGGACCATTCCGGAACTCCTCGTGACGTCCGTGATCTCATCCGGGACTCCGAACAACATTCGGTAACCACATACAAACTTCCTTTATAACCCTAGCATCATCGAACCTTAAGTGTGTAGACCCTACGGGTTCGGGAGACATGTAGACATGACCGAGACGTTCTCCGGTCAATAACCAACAGCGGGATCTGGATACCCATGATGGCTCCCACATGTTCCACGATGATCTCATCGGATGAACCACGATGTCAAGGACTTAATCAATCCCGTATTCAATTCCCTTTGTCTATCGGTATGTTACTTGCCCGAGATTCGATCGTCGGTATCCAATACCTTGTTCAATCTTGTCACCGGCAAGTCACTTTACTCGTTCCGTAACACATCATCCCGTGATCAACTCCTTGGTCACATTGCGCATATGATGATGTCCTACCGAGTGGGCCCAGAGATACCTCTCCGTTTACACGGAGTGACAAATCCCAGTCTCGATCCGCATAAAACAATAGATACTTTCGGAGATACCTGTAGTGCACCTTTATAGTCACCCAGTTACGTTGTGACGTTTGATACACCCAAAGCACTCCTACGGTATCCAGGAGTTACACGCTCTCATGGTCGAAGGAAGAGATACTTGACATTGGCAAAGCTCTAGCAAATGAACTACACGATCTTTTGTGCTAGTCTTAGGATTGGGTCTTGTCCATCACATCATTCTCCTAATGATGTGATCCCGTTATCAACGACATCCAATGTCCATAGCCGGGAAACCATGACTATCTGTTGATCACAACGAGCTAGTCAACTAGAGGCTCACTAGGGACATATTGTGGTCTATGTATTCACACGTGTATTACGATTTCCGGATAATACAGTTATAGCATGAATAAAAGACAATTATCATGAACAAGGAAATATAATAATAATACTTTTATTATTGCCTCTAGGGCATATTTCCAACAGTCTCCCACTTGCACTAGAGTCAATAATCTAGTTCACATCGCCATGTGATTAACACTCACAGGTCACATCGCCATGTGACTAATACCCAAGAGTTTACTAGAGTCAGTAGTCTAGTTCACATCACTATGTGATTAACACTCAATGAGTTTTATGTTTGATCATGTTGCTTGTGAGAGAGGTTTTAGTCAACGGGTCTGAACCTTTCAGATCCGTGTGTGCTTTACAAATCTCTATGTCATCTCCTAGATGCAGCTACCACGCTCTATTTGGAGCTATTCCAAACAACTGTTCTACTTGGAGCTATTCTAAATTGTTGCTCCATTATACGTATCCGGTCTCTCTACTCAGAGCTATCCGGATAGGTGTCAAGCTTGCATCGTCGTAACCTTTACGACGAACTCTTTTACCACCTCCATAATCGAGAAAATTCCTTAGTCCACTAGTTACCAAGGATAACTTTGACCGCTGTCTGTGATCCATTCATGGATCACTCTTGTACCCCTTGACTGACTCATGGCAAGGCACACTTCAGGTGCGGTACACAGCATAGCATACTGAAGAGCCTACGTCTTAAGCATAGGGGACGACCTTCGTCCTTTCTCTCTATTCTGCCGTGGTCGAGCTTTAAGTCTTAACTTCGTACCTTACAACTCAGGCAAGAACTCCTTCTTTGACTGGTCCATCTTGAACACCTTCAAGATCATGTCAAGGTATGTGCTCATTTGAAAGTATTATTAAGCATTTTGATCTATCCTTATAGATCTTGATGCTCAATGTTCAAGTAGCTTAATCCAGGCTTTCCATTGAAAAACACTTTCAAAATAACCCTATATGCTTTCCAGAAATTCTACGTCATTTCTGATCAACAATATGTCAACAACATATACTCATCAGAAATTCTATAGTGCTCCCACTCACTTCTTTGGAAATACAAGTCTCTCATAAACTTTGTACAAACCCAAAATTTTTGATCATCATCAAAGCATACATTCCAACTCCGAGATGCTCACTCCAGTCCTTAGAAGGATTGCTGGAGCTTTGCATACTTATTAGCATCTTTCGGGATTGACAAAACCTTCCGGTTGTATCACATACAACCTTTCCTCATTAAAATCGTCGAGGAAACAATGTTTTGACATCCTATCTGCAAGATTTCATAAATAATGCAGTAATCGCTAATATAATTCCAACAGACTCTTAGCATCGCTACGAGTGAGAAAATCTCATCGTAGTCAACTCCTTGAACTTGTCGGAAAACATCTTAACGACAAGTCGAGCTTTCTTAGTGGTGACATTTACCATCATTGTCCGTCTTCCTTTTGAAATCCATCTGTACTCATTAGCCTTACGACCATCGAGCCGTTCTGCCAAAGTCTACACTTTGTTTTCATACATGGATCCTCTCTCGGATTTTATGGCCTCAAGCCATTTATCGGAATCCGGGCCCACCATCGCTTCTCCATAGCTCGTAGGTTCATTGTTGTCTAGCAACATGACCTTCAAGACAGGATTACGTACCACTCTGAAGTAGTACGCATCCTTGTCATCCTACGAGGTTTGGGAGTGACTTGATCCGAAGTTTCATGATCAATATCATAAGCTTCCACTTCAATTGGTGTAGGTGCCACAGGAACAACTCCCTGTGCCCTGTCACACACTAGTTGAAGAGACGGTTCAATAAGCTCATCAAGTCTCCACCATCCTCCCACTCAATTCTTTCGAGAGAAACTTTTCCTCGAGAAAGGACCCGATTCTAGAAACAATCCATATTGCTTTCGGATCTGAATTAGGAGGTATACCCAACTGTTTTGGGTTTCCTATGAAGATGCATTTTATCCGCTTTGGGTTCGAGCTTATCAACCTGAAACTTTTTCATATAAGCGTCGCAGCCCCAAACTTTTAAGAAACGACAACTTAGGTTTCTCTAAACCATAATTCATACGGTGTCATCTCATCAGAATTACGTGGTGCCCTATTTAAAGTGAATGTGGTTGTCTCTAATGCCTAACCCATGAACGATAGTGGTAATTCGATAAGAGACATCATGGTACGCACCATATCCAATAGGGTGCAACTATGATGTTCAGACACACCATCACATTATGGTGTTCCAGGCGGTATTAATTGCGAAACAATTTCCACAATGTCTTAGTTGTGTGACAAAACTCGTAACTCAGATATTCATCTCTATGATCATATCATAGACATTTTATCCTCTTGTCACAATGATCTGCTACTTCACTCTGAAATTACTTGAACCATTCAATAATTCAGACTTGTGTTTCATCAAGTAAATATACTCAACATTTACTCGAATCATCTGTGAAGTAAGAACATAATTATATTCACTGCATGCCTCAGCACTCATTCGACTGCACACATCAAAATGTGTTACTTCCAACAAGTTGCTATCTTGTTCCATCTTACTGAAAATGAGGCTTTTCAGTCATCTTGCCCATGTGGTATGATTTGCATATCTCAAGTGATTCAAAATCAAGTGAGTCCGAACGATCCATTTGCATGGAGTTTCTTCATGCATATACACCAATAGACATGGTTCGCATGTCTCAAACTTTTCAAAAACGAGTGAGTCCAAAGATCCATCAACATGGAGCTTCTTCATGCGTTTTATACCATTATGACTTACATGGCAGTGCCACAAGTAAGTGGTACTATCATTACTATCTTATATCTTTTGGCATGAAAATGTGTATCACTACGACCGAGATTCAATAAACCATTCCTTTAGGTGCAAGACCATTGAAGGTATTATTCAAAAATAGAGTAACCATTATTCTCCTTAAATGAATAACCGTATTGCGATAGACATAATCCAATCATGTCTATGCTCAACGCAAACACCAATCTCGGTGGTAGAGGGAGCGTGCGATGCTTGATCATATCAAACTTGGAAACACTTCCAACATATATCGTCAGCTCACCTTTAGCTAGTCTCCGTTTATTCCGTAGCTTTTATTTCGAGTTACTAACACTTAGCAACCGAACCGGTATCCAATACCCTGGTGCTACTAGGAGTACTAGTAAAGTACACATTAACATAATGTATATCCAATATACTTCTATCGACCTTGCCAGCCTTCTCATCTACCAAGTATCTAGGGTAATGCTGCTCCAGTGGTTGTTCCCCTTATTACAGAAGCACTTAGTCTCGGGTTTGGGTTCAACCTTGGGTTTCTTCACTAGAGCAGCAGCTGAATTGCCGTTTCATGAAGTATCCCTTTGTTCCCTTGCCCTTCTTGAAACTAGTGGTTTCACCAACCATCAACAATTGATGCTCCTTCTTGATTTCTACTTTCACGGTGTCAAACATCATTAATATTTCAAGGATCATCATATCTATCCCTGATATGTTATAGTTAATCACGAAGCTCTAGCAGCTTGGCGGCAATGACTTTGGGGAAACATCACTATCTTATCTGGAGGATCAACTCCCACTCGATTCAAGTGATTGTTGTGCTTAGACAATCTGAGCACAAGCTCAACGATTGAGCTTTTCTCCCTTAGTTTGCAGGCTAAGAAAATCGTCGGAGGTCTTATACCTCTTGACGTGGGCACGAGCCTGAAATCCCAATTTCAGCCCTCGAAACATCTCATATGTTCCGCGATGTTTCGAAAACGTCTTTGGTGCCTCTACTTAAACCATTTAATTGAACTATCACGTAGTTATCAAAACGTGTATGTCCGATGTTCGCAACATCGACAGACGACGTTGGGGTTCAGCACACTGAGCGGTGCATTAAGGACATAAGCTTTCTACTGATCGCATAATCGCTACTATCAACTTTCAACTATATTTTCTCTAGGAACATATCTAAACAGTGGAACTAAAGCGCGAGCTTACGACATAATTTGCAAAAGGTCTTTTGACTATGTTCAGGATAATTAAGTTCATCTTATGAACTCCCACTCAGATAGACATCCCTCTGGTCATCTAAGTGATTACATGATCCGAGTCAACTAGGCCGTGTCCGATCATCACGTGAGACGGACTAGTCATCATCGGTGAACATCTTCATGTTGATCGTATCTACTATACGACTCATGCTCGACCTTTCGGTCTCCGTGTTCCGAGGCCATGTCTGTACATGCTAGGCTCGTCAAGTTAACCCTAAGTGTTTTCGCTGTGTAAAACTGTCTTACACCCGTTGTATGTGAACGTAAGAATCCATCACACCCGATCATCACGTGGTGCTTAGAAGCGACGAACTGTAGCAACGGTGCACAGTTAGGGGAGAACACTTCTTGAAATTGTTGTAAGGGATCATCTTATTTACTACCGTCGTTCTAAGCAAACAAGATGCATAAACATGATGAACATCACATGCAATCAAATAGAGTAGTGACATGATATGGCCAATATCATATAGCTCCTTTGATCTTCATCTTCGGGGCTCCATGATCATCTTGTCACCGGCATGACACCATGATCTCCATCATCATGATCTCCATCATCGTGTCTTCATGAAGTTGTCACGCCAACGACTACTTCTACTTCTATGACTAACGCGTTTAGCAATAAAGTAAAGTAGTTTACATGGCGTTCTTCAATGACACGCAGGTCATACAATAAATAAAGACAACTCCTATGGCTCCTGCCGGTTGTCATACTCATCGACATGCAAGTCGTGAATCCTATTACAAGAACATGATCAATCTCATACATCACATTCTTCTTGGCCATATCACATCACATAGCATACCCTGCAAAAACAAGTTAGACGTCCTCTAATTGTTGTTGCATGTTTTACGTGGCTGCTATGGGTTTCTAGCAAGAACGTTTCTTACCTACGCAAGACCACAATGTGATATGCCAATTGCTATTTACCCTTCATAAGGACCCTTTTCATCGAATCCGTTCCGACTAAAGTGGGAGAGACTGGCACCCGCTAGCCACCTTATGCACCAAGTGCATGTCAATCGGTGGAACCTGTCTCACGTAAGAGTACGTGTAAGGTCGGTCCGGGCCGCTTCATCCCACAATACCGTCGAAACAAGATTGGACTAGTAACGGTAAGCATATTGAACAACATCAACGCCCACAACTACTTTGTGTTCTACTCGTGCAAAGAATCTACGCAATAGACCTAGCTCATGATGCCACTGTTGGGGAACGTAGCAGAAATTCAAAATTTTCCTACGTGTCGCCAAGATCTATCTATGGAGAGACCAGCAACAAGTAGAAACAGAGTGCAT
Source organism: Triticum dicoccoides (assembly GCF_002162155.2). NCBI lineage: Eukaryota > Viridiplantae > Streptophyta > Magnoliopsida > Poales > Poaceae > Triticum > Triticum dicoccoides. Next base: position 417,200,807 of record NC_041390.1, on the reverse strand, counting down.
CTACATACCCTTGTAGATCGCTAAGCGGAAGCGTTCAAGTGAACGGGGTTGATGGAGTCGTACTCGTCGTGATTCAAATCACCGATGATCCTAGTGCCGAACGGACGGCACCTCCGCGTTCAACACACGTACAGCCCGGTGACGTCTCCCACGCCTTGATCCAGCAAGGAGAGAGGGAGAGGTTGAGGAAGACTCCATCCAACAGCAGCACAACGGCGTGGTGGTGGTGGAGGAGCGTGGCAATCCAGCAGGGCTTCGCCAAGCACCATGGGAGAGGAGGAGTAGGGAGAGAGGTAGGGCTGTGCCAGAACTTCGTGTATAGCTCCCATGCGCCTCCCCACTATATATAGGGGTGGAGGGGCTGGTTTCTTGCCCTCCAAGTCCATTGGGGCGTTGGCCAAGGTGGGAGGAAAGTTATCTCATTATTTCCTTCCCCACCGATTGTTATCCCCCCTTTTTAGGGATCTTGATCTTATCCCTTCGGGATATGATCTTATTCCTTCTAAGGGGGGATCTTGGTGCGCCTTGACCAGGGGTGTGGGGCCTTGCCCCCACTACCCACGTCCATGTGGGTCCCCCCATGCAGGTGGGCCCCACTCCGGAACCTTCTAGAACCTTCCCGGTACAATACCGAAAAATCCCGAACATTTTCCGGTGGCCAAAATAGGACTTCCCATATATAAATCTTTACCTCCGGACCATTCCGGAACTCCTCGTGACGTCCGGGATCTCATCCGGGACTCCGAACAACATTCGGTAACCACATACAAACTTCCTTTATAACCCTAGCGTCATCGAACCTTAAGTGTGTAGACCCTACGGGTTCGGGAGACATGTAGACATGACCGAGACGTTCTCCGGTCAATAACCAACAGCGGGATCTGGATACCCATGATGGCTCCCACATGTTCCACGATGATCTCATCGAATGAACCACGATGTCAAGGACTTAATCAATCCCGTATTCAATTCCCTTTGTCTATCGGTATGTTACTTGCCCGAGATTCGATCGTCGGTATCCAATACCTTGTTCAATCTCGTTACCGGCAAGTCACTTTACTCGTTCCGTAACACATCATCCCGTGATCAACTCCTTGGTCACATTGCGCATATGATGATGTCCTACCGAGTGGGCCCAGAGATACCTCTCCGTTTACACGGAGTGACAAATCCCAGTCTCGATCCGCATAAAACAATAGATACTTTCGGAGATACCTGTAGTGCACCTTTATAGTCACCCAGTTACGTTGTGACATTTGATACACCCAAAGCACTCCTACGGTATCCAGGAGTTACATGCTCTCATGGTCGAAGGAAGAGATACTTGACATTGGCAAAGCTCTAGCAAATGAACTACACGATCTTTTGTGCTAGTCTTAGGATTGGGTCTTGTCCATCACATCATTCTCCTAATGATGTGATCCCGTTATCAATGACATCCAATGTCCATAGCCAGGAAACCATGACTATCTGTTGATCACAACGAGCTAGTCAACTAGAGGCTCACTAGGGACATATTGTGGTCTACGTATTCACACGTGTATTACAATTTCCGGATAATACAGTTATAGCATGAATAAAAGACAATTATCATGAACAAGGAAATATAATAATAATACTTTTATTATTGCCTCTAGGGCATATTTCCAACAGTTATCGCTTTGCTCAGCCCCTCTTATAGCGTTGCTAGTTGCAGGTGAAGATTGGAGCCCGTTCCTTGTTGGAACATTTATTTACTTGTTGGGATATCATTATATTATCTTGTTATCTTAATGCATCTATATACTTGGTAAATGGTGGAAGGCTCGGCCTCTCGCCTAGTGTTTTGTTCCACTCTTGCCGCCCTAGTTTCCGTCATATCGGTGTTATGTTCCCGGATTTTGCGTTCCTTACGCGCTTGGGTTATAATGGGAACCCCTTGATAGTTCGCCTTGATTAAAGCTTTCCCAGCAATTCCCAACCTTGGTTTTACCATTTGCCACCTAGCCTATTTTTCCCTGGGGTTACCGGAGCCCAAGGGTCATCTTATTTTAACCCCCCCGGGCCAGTGCTCCTCTGAGTGTTGGTCCGAACTGAGCTGCCTGCGGGGCCACCTCAGGGAAACTTGAGGGTTGGTTTTACTCGTAGCTAGTCTCATCTGAGTGTGCCCTGAGAACGAGATATGTGCAGCTCCTATCGGGATTTGTCGGCACATTCGGGCGGTGTTGCTGGTCTTGTTTTAACCTGTCGAAGTGTCTTGAGTAACCGAGATACCGAGTCTGATCGGAACGTCTTGGGAGGAGGTCTATTCCTTCGTTGACCGTGAGAGCTTGTCATGGGCTAAGTTGGGACTCCCCTGCAGGGATTTGAACTTTCGAAAGCCATGCCCATGGTTATGGGCAGATGGGAATTTGTTAATGTCCGGTTGTAGATAACTTGAACCTTAACTTAATTAAAATGAATCAACCGAGTGCGTTACCATGATGGCCTCTTCTCGGCGGAGTCCGGGAAGCGGACACGGTGTTGGAGTAATGTTTGCGCAGGTTGCTCTCTAGTTTCTCGCTCGCACTTTGCCTCCTCTTCTCGCTCTCTTTTGCGAATAAGTTAGCCACCATACTTGCTAGTCGCTTGCTGCAGCTCCACATATTTTTACCTTGCCTTACCTATAAGCTTAAATAGTCTTGATCGCTAGGGTGCGAGATTGCTGAGTCCCTGTGGCTCACAGATTACTATTACACCAGATGCAGGGCCTGATGATTCCGCTCCAGGAGACGCGTATGAGCTCAAGTGGGAGTTCGACGAAGACTCTCAACGATACTATGTTTCCTTTCCCGATGATCAGTGGTGGTGCCCAATTGGGGGTGATTGGGACCGTGTCGCATGTTGGGTTCTCTTTTATTTTGGCGCCGTAGTCGGGCCATGAGTGTTTGGTTGATGTAATGTTATTTATGTACTTGATTGACGTGGCGAGTGTAAGCCAACTATGTTATCTCCCCTTTATTATTTATATTACATGGGATGTTGTGAAGATAGCCTAACTTGCGACATATGCCTTCAATGCGATTATATCTCTAAGTCGTGCCTCGACACGTGGGAGCTATAGTCGCATCGAGGGTGTTACACAAACCTTCTTGTTGGTAAGACAAGGGACAAGGTAACCTAAAGCTGTCATAGACATCATCTTGTGTGTGTATCACTCTATGTCTATGGATATCCTTGTTTTTTCCTTGTGGGACTAACCTGTGTAGGTATTGAAAGTGCAACTCACTCCAAAGGATAGCTCCGAATGATCTACATCAACTTAGAGTATCCACATCTTCAACACCTACATGAAGTCATCATCGACAAAACCCAAGGTTAGTTCATCCCTCTTAGGGGGGATCTCATATCTAGGGGGAGCTTTACTCTAACAATTGAGTTAAAGCAACTCTAATGGTGTCAACACAACAATGCTTCATGTAAAAGTGGTAACTCCACTTGTGCTTAAACGATGAGTATGACCTATGATCAAATGTTCTCATTTGACTCCTAAGTCAATATACTCATATATAGATGACTTAGTCATCGCCAATTGCTTGATAGATGCTAGAATTGTTTGTGCATGCTTTGCCACATATTTCATTTGTCATTTTATTGTGTGAGCATGTTGGTTGCAAAATTTACTCATTCGAGGACATCCACTTGTTGTTTTGATTGATTGGTTTCCCTTTATATTGGCCAAGTGGATGGACAAGAATGCCTAAGAACCTTCTCTAGCTATCTATGCTTTTCTCGTCTCAAACTCTATTCATGCTACATCACAAAATTTGATCAGGTCGGATTCGAACCACTCTGTGTGAGGAGCACTCGGAGTCCCCAATTCATCATAGACTTAAACTTCCAAAATTTCTTTGTGTGTTTTGGTCTGACCGATTCATCCATTTCGGTCATACCGAGATCACTAAGTCGATCTAGGTTTTCAATCTCGGTGAAACCGATTCGAACTTTTCGGTCACACCGAGTTTCAGTAACTGCGTGCAGTTATGAATCTCGGTTCCACCGAGTTGTTCCACTCGGTCACACCGACAGGGTCAGGCTATATATATCCACGGGTCAAATTTTGGAAAACTTTTCGAACCTCCTTGCCCGCGCTTAGCCTGCTCTGCCTCCCTGGGTCTCCGGATCGTCCTCCTCGTCGCCAGCCGCCTCCTATCACTGGTCTCCGCCGCTGTCAACGGGATCATCTCCGCCGTTGCCTCCGTAGCAAGTTCATCGCCGAACTAGGGTATGGACTTGAACTTTGTGCTGTTCTATCTCCGATTCCCCAGCACATTGCTTTGCCATGTATCTTGCCACGATTGAAACCATTCTATCCATCGAAAACACTCCGTAATTTAGTCGTGAATTGAAAATTTAGGGTTAGGTTTCCGCCGAAACCATCTCGGACCGACTGAGTTCAGCACTTTGTGAAACCCTAGCAGTCTCGGTGCCACCGAACTGTGACTCGATCTGACCGAGTTCACTAGTTTAGGTTCCAAAAGCTGCTTCGGTATCACTGAGTTTGCAAATCGGTAGATCCGAAATGCTTTCTATGGTAAAACTAAGTTTTTAATTCATTCTTTTGCAAAAACCTCTGTATTTTGTGATGCTTATCCACTCTACCTCATCTATAATCTATTCACAGGGTCAGCTGTCAGAGATTGCATTATGTCTGATCAAAGTGACAGTCAGAACAAGTCAGAGGAGCAGGTTCACTTGAGTGAGGGCACTAGTCCCTCTAGCAGCTCAGATGATGGCAGCAGGAGCACACCAAGCAATCTGCCAAAGGCTGCCACCAGGACCAGAAAGAAGAAAACTTCTGAATCTGAGGATGAAGACTATGTGGCAGTTGAGGATGAGGCCACTTTCAAGAAGAAAGTGGTTAAGAAGGAATATAGCACTGCTGCTGCCACTAAGCCTGGTATGAAGACCAAAGTACCTGCAAAGAGAATTCTCATGTATAAAGCCAGAGCCTCTACTCAAGTACCTTTGGAATCTGAACCCAAAGAGGGTGCTGCAGAAGGGAATAAGAGGAAAGAGAGGGTCAAGAATACCGCTGCCAGAGTGCTTAGGAGATCCTCAATCATGAGAGACTCTAAAGAGGAAGAGGAAGAAGATGCTGCACCAGCACCTAAGGCGCAGAAACTTATGGGAGATGCCATAAGGTCAGGGGCTGCTTCATCTAAGCCCAAAGAAGCTTCTAAGCCAGCTGCTCCACAACCCAAAACTGCACCAAAGAGGAGTACCAGGAACATTCCAGCTACAAAGAAGAACAAGGCCCCAATGCCTGAAGCTGCAATGGAAGAAGAAGATGATTCTGTTGTCTTGAGGAAATTGAAGCCAAAAATTCCAGATCACAATGATGCTCATCCAGTTGCAGAGAACATGAAAGTCAGAAAGGATTTTGGTCTAAGGCTATGGAGAGAGTCTGATCCATATGCCACTAGGAGAAGGACTACTGTGGACTACAGGTTCCATACAAAGGAACAACAGGACTTCTATGAGACCATCTTGCTTGACAAGAAGCCCATAGTGTGTGACATGAGATGGGTCGATTGGACATTCATTAAGGAAAACGAGGATCACTTCCCTGGTGTATATGACAGCTTCAAGGCTTGTGGAGTTGATGAGTTTGTGGCTCAGAATCTCACAAAATGGAATGATGAGCTCATCATGCAGTTCTACTCCACAACTCACTTCTACCCAGATGGAAGGATTGTCTGGATGTCTGAAGGCACTAGGTACCAGTCAACGGTTGCTGAATGGGCGAAATTGATCAATGCTCTAGAAGAGAGTGAAGATGACTTGGATGTCTATGCCAAGAAGAAGAAGGATCATAACACCATGGCACACATGTACAAGGAGATCCCAGATGCTGCTCTTGAGACACACAAGTTTGGATCTGTACATTACCTTCTGTCAGGCTTGCCAACTATCAACTGGATCCTCAGGCACACTCTCTTGCCAAAGTCAAGAGATCACAAGATGGTCAGAGGCCATGCAATAAACTTGCTTCACATCTTTGATGTCCCACAGAAGTTTAAAGTCATGAGCCTAATAGTGGAAACCATAAAGAGGACATCTGCAGATCAGAAGAGGAGTTGTGGGTATGCCCCACAGATCCAGGAGCTGATTAACTCCAAGATGGGCACTGGCACATATCTGCTGGACAAGGAGCACCTACCCATCTACCCAGAATTTGAGGACAACACTGTGGTGATGGATGAAAATGAAACATCTTCTGTGCACGCATAAGCCAAGAAGGAGAAGGCAAAGGCTGAAAAGGCTGCAAGGATGCCAACTACTGAAGAAGCATCTCAATATCTTTTGAAGAGCAAGCAAGATCATCTTGGCTACTTGATTGCCTCCACTCTGAGGGTTGAGGAGGGACTGGCCACCTTAACTCAAAACCAGGAGAGCTTGGAAAGGATCGTGGAGCAGAAGTTCTATGACTTGGATGTGAAGGTAACTGAGATCCAGTCTGTTGTGGAGCAACTTCAGGATGATATGCATGAGAGGAAGGGCAAGACAACCACTGATGCATTTGCCAGAGTGCCTAGAGCTCAGAGGTCTACTGCAGTGCCTGTTCCAGATACCAGAGCCACTTCATCTGCACCAGCTACAGCTTCAGTGCCACCAGCTCCAGCACCTACTCCATCAGCTCCATCTACATCGACTGAAGCCTTCGTTCTTGGAGTTATCCGGACACCACCACCTGAAGACCAAGCCTGAGAGACGATTTAGTGCTATGCATTTTCTAGGAACTTTTTGGTAACTTGTTGCCAAAGGGGGAGAAAAATGTATAGATCATAGGCTTTGAGAGAGAGCGTTGCTGCTTTTTTATTCTCTCTTGCTTTGGTGGTTGAACTTTATTTGCTTGTTTGAGATACTTCTTGTCTGTGTGATACTTGGATGATCATGTGTGTTTGATCATATGCTACATTAATGCTTGTTGGATGACATTATCATTTTATCACTATATGATCATTCACTTTGCTTGGTGATGAGTGCATGTATTTAATTACTATCATTTTGAGCGCTCCACCAAGATGTATGTGACATGGAAGAGTAACCCATGAGCCTAATTCTCTGTGCATTTGAAGTCCAAAGCAAATCATAAACTATGCACAAATTTAGGGGGAGGTCTTGCTTTTCACATACTTCTCAAAGCGACAATGTTTTTCACTCTTATTATCATTTGTCGAAGCTTTGATCTATATGTTGTCATCAATTACCAAAAAGGGGGAGATTGAAAGTGCAACTATCCCTAGGTGGTTTTGGTAATTCCTAACAACATATAGCTCATTGAGCTAATGCTATTCCAAGATTAATATTTCAGGAAAAGCTCAATGAATGGCATGGCATGGATGAGGAAAGTGGACCCCTCAAAATACTAAGGACAAAAAGATTGGCTCAAGCTCAAAGCTCAAGACTCTACATTTTATATTTTAGTGATCCAAGATCATATTGAGTCTATAGGAAAAGCCAATACTATCAAGGAGGGATTAGGCGTTGCTTGATGAGGTTCTTGCTTCATAGTGCTTAGTGATATGCTCCAAAACCCTCAACTACCTTCCCACATCCACATATGTCCCACACCAAATATCCAACTCGGCCCCACCGATTCTTTCTATCCGGAGCCACCGAGTTCAGTTGACATAGCCACTGCCAGAAACCCTAATCAGTTCGATCTCACCGATGGGATCTCGGTCTCATCGAGATGGGCTTGCAAACTCTCTGTTACCTATTGCAATATTTTCGGTCCCACCGAGATATGCAATCGGCCCCACCGAGCTTGCTTGGCCAACTCTCTGTTTCACTTATTACCCAAATCGGTCCCACCGAGTTTGAGTAATCGGTCAAACCGAGTTTTGGATTTACCCTAACCCTAGCACATTGGTCCCACCAAGTTGATCCAGTCGGTCCCACCAAAAACCCTAATGGTCACTAGATTTGCTAAATCGGTCCGACCGAGTTTATCAATTCGGTCCCACCGAGATTGGCAAGTTGTGTGTAACAGTTAGATTTTGTGTGGAGGCTATATATACCCCTCCACCCACTCTTCATTCGTGGAGAGAGCCACCAGAATATACCTATACTTCCAATACACATTTTCTGAGAGAGAACCACCTACTCATGTGTTGAGGCCAAGATATTCCATTCCCACCATATGAATCTTGATCTCTAGCCTTCCCCAAGTTGCTTTCCACTCAAATCTTCTTTCCATCAAATCCATATCCTGTGTGAGAGAGTTGAGTGTTGGGGAGACTATCATTTCAAGCACAAGAGCAAGTAGTTCATCATCAACACACCATTTGTTACTTCTTGGAGAGTGGTGTCTCCTAGATTGGCTAGGTGTCACTTGGGAGCTTCCGACAAAGATTGTGGAGTTGAACCAAGGAGTTTGTAAGGGCAAGGAGATCGCCTACTTCGTGAAGATCTACCGCTAGTGAGGCAAGTCCTTCGTGGGCGATGGCCATGATGGGATATACAAGGTTGCTTCATCGTGGACCCTTCGTGGGTGGAGCCCTCCGTGGACTCGCGCAACTGTTACCCTTCGTGGGTTGAAGTCTCCATCAACGTGGATGTACGATAGCACCACCTATCCGAACCACGACAAAAACATCCGTGTCTCCAATTGCGTTTGAATTCTCCAAACCCTTCCCTTTACATTCTTGCAAGTTGCATGCTTTACTTTCCACTGCTCATAGACTCTTTGCATGCTTGCTTGAATTGTGTTAAGATTGCTTGACTTGTGCTAAGATAGCTAAAATCTGCCAAAGTCTAAAATTGGGAAAAGGATAGATTTTTAATTGGTCAAGTAGTCTAATCACCCCCTCTAGACATACTTTCGATCCTACAGGGAGCTGACATAGTAAACCGGGTGCTGCATCATCTTCTTCTTCTGCACCACTTCACTTGGCTGCGTGGACCGTGTCCCAATGGCGTTAGGCTCTGCCGGGGGCCTGGCCTTGCCGGCACCAGGCCCTGCCGGGGGAATCTCTGACTTGCCATCCGCCGGTCCTGCCGTTGCCACTGCCTCTTCGTCGACCTCCCTCTGTGCCACTAGTGTGGCGCTGACCACTTGATTCGTTGCCGCCAGATACAACAGCAACGACTCTTGTGGTTTAGGTGCAACTAGTATTGGCGTAGAGGAAATGTATTTCTTCAGATCTTGCAACGCCTCCTCGGCCTCTGGGGTCCACTCAATTAGGCCTGCCTTCTTCGAGATTTTGAAAAAGGGAAGGGCAAGCTCAGCGGACTTGGAGATGAATCTGCTCATGGAGGCAACGCAGCCAATGAGCCGGCGCACATCCTTGATCCGCTTGGGTGCCTCAATCTGCTCAATAGCCTTCATCTTGTCTGGGTTTGCCTCAATCCCACGCTGCGACACAAAGAACCCGAGAAGTTTTCCTGACGGGACGCCAGAGACACACTTCTCAGGGTTCACCTTGAGGTTGATCTTGTGTAGGTTGGCAAACGTATCTTCTAAGTCTTGTACAAGGGTCGCCTTGTCCTTGGTTTTGACCACTATGTCATCCATATAGGCTTCCATATCAATATGTAGCTGGGGCTCAAAACCAATCTGGACCGCCCTTGCGAATGTCGAGCCAGCACTCTTCAACCCGAAAGGCATCCGTAAAAAGCAATACTTATTGCATGGGGTGATAAATGCTGTCTTCTCTTCATCTTCTCTTGTCATGAAGATCTGGTGGTAGCCCGAGTAAGCGTCGAGGAATGATAACAGATCACACCCGGCCGTGGAGTCAAAGATCTGGTTGATGCGCGGCAAAGGGAAGGGGTCCTTAGGACAAGCCTTATTGACATATGTGTAGTCAATACACAGCCTCCACTTCCCATTTGCCTTACGCACCACCACCGGATTGGCTAGCCACGTCGGATGGAACACTCCTCTCACCCAACCTGCTGCTTACAATTTCCTGATCTCCTCTGTGATGAACTCCTGTCGTTCCAAAGCTTGCTTCCTACCTTCTGCTTGACGGGTCACGCATGGGGACAGACAGCAAGGTGGTGCTCAATCAGTTCCCTGGGAACGCCGGGGATGTCGGATTCTTGCCACGCAAACACATCGACATTTGCCCGCAGGAAAGCGACGAGTGCGCTTTCCTATTTGCTGTCAAGGGTGGAGCTTATGGTGAAAGCCCCTCCCGTGCCATCCGCCTTGACGGACACCCTCTTGGTCTCTGGTGGTGCAGCTCTGGATTTCTTGCTCTTGCCGATAGAGCCCTCGGGCACGTCCTCAATGGTAGCACAACACTCCGATGAGGTGCGCTTTCTGGAGTGGGTGCGAGAGGTCTTACCGGTCTTCTTCTTCCCTCCCGGGGCTTCAACGGCAGGATCAAGTGCCTTGGCGGTAGCCGCTGCAACTGCTTCTCGATAGAGTTGGTCAGCGCAGATCAACGCGTCCTTCTTGTCGGAGGGGACGTTGATGATGGTCATCAGCCCAGGCATCTTCAGCGTGTTGTAGGCATAGTGCGCCGCCGCCATGAACTTGGCTAGTGCCGGGCGGCCGAGGATTCTGTTATAGGGCAAGGGGATCTTGGCCACATCGAAGACGATCCTTTCTGTCTTGTAGTTCAACTCACCTCCAAACGTCACAGGCAATGTGACCTTCCCCTTCGGCTGGCTCCTTCCCGGATTGACCCCTTGAAACGTACCCATTTCCTCAAGGTCTCCATCAGGAATTTGCAGCCTTTTGATCACGTTGGGCGAGATCAAGTTTAGGACGGCCCCGCCGTCAACCAGCATCTTGTTCACCTTGAGGTTGCGTATCGTTGGTGAGACCAACAATGGCAAACACCCGACCGTGGTTGTACGGTCAGGGTGGTCCTCAGCGTCAAAGATGAGGGGCGTGCTGGACCACTTCAGTGGCTTCTGAGCGTCGAACGATGGCTCTGCTACGCCCACTGCTTGAGCTGGCGGTGGGAAGTGTGCAGCGAGGCACCACCATCGACGCACATGGCCTCCGTAGCCTTCTGAAACTCTTGCTCGCCGGACTCGTCGTCCTTGTCATGATCATCGTCTTCCTGCTTCTTGTCGCGGCCCCGAGCGGGCCTCTCTCGCTGGTTATCCTTGCCGCGGCGGCCTCCTTGCCCGCCACACTTCTTGCCGGATCCTTCGGCACCATCCCGACCCTTCTGCTTGTCCCGCCTCTCATACTCGGCCTTTTGCTTTTTAGCAAGTAGCTCAACTTGTCGGCAATTCTAGAGGTCGTGGCCCTTGGTGCGGTGGATCTTGCAGTACTTCTTGTCGGAGCCCCTGGCTTGTCGGCAACCGCCAAGGCCCGGCAAGCAGCGCACCTGGCAATCTCCCTGCCAGGGTCGTCTGCCTTGGCCTTCTTGGCGGTGCTGGTGTCGCAGGATCCCTCGACGGCAAGCACGGTCTTGTCCTTGCGTTTCCTGTTGCGATGCCGGCCCTTCTTCGTCGGGGCGGCGGTGTCTTCGCCGGTAGAGTTGGTTTCCGCACCGGTGTCTTCGCCAGGGTACTTCCTTCCTTCTTCAGCCCGGGCGCATCTATCGGCCAGAACGTGAAGTTCGGCCACATCCTTGACCTTGTTCATTGCTAGCTCTTCACGCATCTTGTGGTTACGCACATTCTGATGGAATGCGCAGATCACGGCAGCAGGATGAACATATGGGATGTTGTATTGCACTCGGCTGAACTTCTATATGTACTTGCGCAGGTTTTCACCTTCCTTCTGGGGAATGATATGAAAATCACTTGCCTGACCATGAGCTTGGTGGCCTCCAGTGAAGGCACCAACGAACTCGTGGCACAGATCCGACCAAGAAGAAATGGAATCCGCTGGCAAGTGCATCAACCAAGACATGACATTGGGTTTCAGGGCCAACAGGAAGTAATAGGCAAGCACCTTGTCGTCACGAGCTCCAGTGGCTTGCATCGTGATGGTGTAGATGCCGAGGAACTCTGACGGGTGGGTCTTGCCGTTGTACTTCTCGCCAACGTTGGGCTTGAACATGCGGTGGGACAGCCACTAGAACTGCCGCAACCCACGGGTAAAGGCTGCGCAACCCACCTCGTAAGGTAGGCCGCCGAAGCCTCCTGGTGCTGGGTGGTCCATAGCGGGTCCCGCCCACTTATCCGACGGGTGGCGTGTATCGTGCCGGCGCTCGATGGTGGTTCGAGCATCTTCATGGGATCGCTCCCGAAGAACCTAGCGTTGGTCGCGGTGGGTCCGTGGGTCGTACGACGCTATGGAAATGTCATCACAAGCATCATCACGACGGACCGACATCCGCGGTGGCTGGCGTGGAGGAGGAGAGTGCACCATGGCCGCGGCGCCTCCGGCCCCTCCACCGTCGGCATGTAGTGGCTCGACGGAGCGCTGGCCTGAGGGCCCCGTCGGCCGTGACTCGTCTTTGTTGGCGACGCCGACGAGGCTCTGGATAGTGGCTCTCCACTCGCCGAGCTTCTCCACGGCGGGAGGGAAGTCGAGGAGCAGCTGCACGCGCCAAGGCTTCCGCTTGCGTGGGTGGCGGCGAAAGCTGCATGGACCGTGGCGCGCTTCAACTTCTAACCACGTTAGAAGGAGCTCTGTCATGGCCCAGCGGCTGTGCGCCATCTTCGCCAGCACTTCGGAGGGCATGCTGGCCTCCTTCTTCCCGTGGATGACGCACAGGACTCTTCCCATGGCGGGGGCTAGGGTCACCGGTGTGGTGATGCTGCTCGTCGTGCACAACCTGGGAAGAGCATGTTGTGGGCGCCGAAGTGGGCGTCTTGGAGGTCGCCGCGCCGCCCGCGGGTGGTACGGCGACGTCCCCGGATGGTCCCGCGCCGTCTGCGGGGGCCCAGCCCCGTCTCTAGATTTCACGGCGTGTGCCCCGTCGCCTTGTGGATGAATGACGCCGCTTGCCAGGCTTTGACTAACAAAGCGATGTTGGTGCTCGCGGGTCATGCCTCGAGTTCTATCCGCGACCAGCCCGCTGCTCGCCTGCACTGGTACGTGCCGTCTGGCTCCCGATGAACCGACCACTGTGGCCTTCTTCTTCTTGTTAGCCATGGTGACGAAGAACCGCTAGGCTATCTGCTAGACCAGATTCTCACAACTGCGCACCCCCTACCTGGCGTGCCAAACATGTCGGTGGGAACGACACCTATGGGATCACTGGGATCACTTCTACGGTCAGCGGGCGCGGGGTCGTGAGGAGAGCAGGTTTAGGAGCTAGCACACGGATCATTTACCCAGGTTCGGGCCGCGAGGATGCGTAAAACCCTAGTCCTGCTTTGGTGGATGTATTGAGTGTTCTTGAGCTTCTTGAGCTAGCTACGGTGGCTGTACCGTTCCAAAAAGTAGAATCCCTCTCTTGGTCGCCTTGGGCCTTCTTTTATAGGAAAAAGGGGTTGCCATAGTGGCACACAGGAGGTGGAAAGGCCTACAGTGTGTGAGCTTATTGCACGACATTACGGGACAAAGTGCATTAAATGCGCTACATAGGTGTCCATTAGCTTTATCGGGGACGGGAACAAGGCCCGTCCCGTCCGTCGTCACTTCGCCTCGCTTCGACACGCACCCGGACCAGCGATGCATGCAGTTCCATGTAGGCAGGCAGGCAGCTGAGGTGGTGCGGTGGTAGGGCCTTCATGAAGATCTGGATGCCGCCACGCAGGTGCTTGCTAATTTGGCTTGGAAGCTGCATGTTGCCATGCAGGTGCCTGCCCAGCAGGTTGGGCTGGCAGCTGCATGCGAACAGCGGCGGAGTCTTGGCTGGTGCGGGCCTGACAGTGCCCCTGCTGGCGTCCTCGGCAAGGGCCTTGCTGGGGGCCCGGCAAGGGTATTGCCGTGATGTCACAGTCGTCCCCGGCAAGACGCTTGTCGGGGGTCTTGTGGATTCCCTGGGGAGGATCCTGCCGAGGGTCGTCGTCTTCTAATCCTCATCTGATCCTGTGTGTGTTTATGATCTTGAAAAGATCTGCATGCCACCACGGAGGTGCCTCCCGAGCCCTGGTCCCACATAGTTGTTGACGGGGTTCAGAACCTTTGGGCTCAAGGGTGGCTCGCTCTGCTGGCGTTGGGCAAGTTGCCCCTCTTGCCGGGGCTGTGGGGGGCCGCCTCGGCAAGGACCTTGCCGAGGGAGTCCACCTCGCCCTCTTGCCCTCCTGCGCTTCTGGTCTTGGCGTCGCCTTGGTCGTCTTGTGCTTCGGCTTCTCTCTGGCTTCCCTCCTCTTCCCTGCTAAGTGTGGCCGCGGCGCGTGGCTCTGACTGCCCGTGCACAAGTAAAGGGGTCAAAAGGAGAGCCCCTACTTTTGTACACCGACACCGGTTCAGTTGCTAAGATTAGTAACTCGAAACAGGAGTTGCAAAATGAACAGAGACTAGTTAAGTGCGAGGTGACGATGTGTGTTGGAAGTGATTCCAAGGTTGATAAGATCACCATCTCACACTCCCTCTACCTTCGGGATTAGTGTTGGACCTAAATAAATGTTATTTGGTATTTGTGTTGAGCATAAATATGATTGGATCATGTTTATTGCAAGTGATTCATTTAAGTCAGAGAATAATTGTTGTTCTGCTTACATCGATAAAACTTTCTATGGTCATACACCCAATGTAAATGGTTTATTGAATATTGATCGTAGTGATACACATATTCATAATATTGATGCCAAAAGATGCAAAGTTGATAATGATAGTGCAACATATTTGTGGCACTGCCGTTTAGGTCATATTGGTGTAAAGCGCATGAAGAAATTCCATGCAGATGGATTTTTAGAATCATTTGATTATGAATCATTTGATACTTGCGAACCATGCCTCAGGGGCAAGATGATTGAAACTCCGTTCTTCGGAACAATAGAGCGAGCCAATGACTTATTGGAAATAATACATTCCGATTATGTGGTCCGATGAGTGTTGAGGCACGCGACGGATATCGTTATTTTCTGAACTTCACAGATGATTTGAACATATATGGGTATATCTACTTAATGAAACACAAGTGAGGGAGTCCTGGATTAGGGGGTCCTCGGACAGCTGGACTATATACTTTGGCCAGACTGTTGCACTATGAAGATACAAGATTGAAGACTTCGCCCCGTGTGCGGATGGGACTCTCCTTTGCGTGGAAGGCAAGCTTGGCAATTTGGATATGTAGATCTCCTCCCTTCTAACCAACTCTGTGTAACCCTAGCTCCCTCCAGTGTCTATATAAACCGGAGGGTTTTAATCCGTAGGACGACAACAATCATACCATAGGCTAGCTTCTAGGGTTTAGCCTCTTCGATCTCATGGTAGATCAACTCTTGTAATACTCATATCATCAAGATCAATCAAGCAGGAAGTAGGGTATTACCTCCATCGAGAGGGCCCGAACTTGGGTAAACACTGTGTCCCCCGCTTCCTGTTACCATCCGCCTTAGACGCACAGTTCGGGACCCCCTACCCGAGATCCGCCGGTTTTGACACCGACATTGGTGCTTTCATTGAGAGTTCCACTGTGTCGTCATCATAAGGCTTGATGGCTCCTTCGATCATTGGCAACGATGCGATCCAGGGTGAGGTTTTCCTTCCCGAATAGATCTTCGTATTCGGTGGCTTCGTACGGCAGCCCAACTCGCTTGGCCATCTGGAGCAGATCGAGAGCTACGCCCCTGGCCATCAGGTCAGTTTTGGAAGCTTGAACTATACCGCCGACATCCTTGGAGACTTGATCTTCGACGGATTCGAACCCATGTCAGGTACGCCGCACAGTCACGATGAGCATGATTTAGCTCTGCCATCAGACAGTGTTCGGGAGATCACACCTGTAACTACTCCGGCCCTCAATCCGGAACAGATCGCGCCGTCTGAGGATGGGTGGATGGACCCCGCCACGAAGGCCGCACACTCAGCGGCGATAGAGCCGAATACTGACTTCACCTCCTATGGGACCTGTGTTGCCGGACACTCGGATTCGTCCCCGGCCACAGACTCCAAACCGCTCGCGTCCGTGCCCATCCAATCTGATTGGGCACCGATCATGGAGTTCACCTCCGCGGATATCTTTCAACACTCGCCCCTAGGCGACATGCTAAACTCATTACGGTCTCTCTCCTTGTCAGGAGACCCTTGGCCAAACTATGTCCGACTCGAGTGGGAAGCGGACGACGAAGAAATTCGTTCCCCACCCACCACGCACTTAGTAGCCACTGCCAACGACTTAACCGACATGCTCGATTTCGGCTCCGAAGACATCGGCGGTATGGACAACGATGCGGGAGACGAACAGGAACCACCGCCCATAGGGCGCTGGACTGCCACCTCATCGTATGATATATACATGGTGGACACCCCCAAAGAAAGCGATGGCAATAAGGTAACGGAGGATAACCCCCCCGAAAAGCAATCCAAGAACCGGCGTCATCGTCGCCGCTCTAAGCCCCGCCATAGCAAACACAGCGATACCGGCACAGGACACAATAACGCTGCAAATAGTGCCGAAGATGAAGACAATCCCCTCCAGCCAGGCTTCGAACATGAGCGCTTTAAGCACCGGCTTATTGCCACCGCAAAAAGCCTGAAGAAAAAGCAACAACAGCTTCAAGCTGAGCAAGATCTGGTAGCGGATAGATGGACTGAGGTCCTCGCAGCCGAGGAACATGAACTCGAGCGCCCAATCAAAAGTTTCTCAAAGCGCAGGTTGCTACCCCAACTTGAATAGGAAGCATTAAATCCTGCGCTTCCAGCGTATGATGCGGCAAACCAGCCACCTCGTGGCCGGGACAAAGTGGCATATAAGCCCGAAGTCCAGCCCGCACCCCGTCGCCAGTCAAACAAAAACAGCAAGGCCCGGGGTAATACGCAGGACCTGCGAGACATATTGGAATACAAAGCAGGACACAAAAGATCGATCCTCGGATCACGAGGGCGCGCCCCAACACATGACGATGACCGTCATGCCGGATATACCAAAAGCAAATTCGGCCGGGCCGAACATAGCATACAAGACTCGTACGAACTGCATCGTGAAATAGCCCAGCACAGAGTCTCCGCACACCCCCTATGCTTCACCGATGAAGTAATGGATCATGAATTCCCAGAAGGGTTTAAACCCATGAACATTGAATCATACGATGGTACTACTGACCCCACGGTATGGATCGAGGATTTCTTCCTCCACATTCACATGGCCCGTGGGGATGATTTACACGCCATCAAGTATCTCCCGTTGAAACTCAAAGGACCGGCTCGGCATTAACTGAATAGCTTGCCAGCAAACTCCATCGGAAGTTGGGAGAACCTGGCAAATGCATTCCTGGATAACTTCCAGGGCACATATATGCGACCACCAGATGCTGATGATTTGAGTCACATAACACAACAGCCCGGAGAGTCAACCAGGAAATTCTGGACCCAGTTCCTAACCAAAAAGAACCAAATTGTGGACTGTCCGGATGCCGAAGCCCTAGTGGCCTTTAAACATAACATCTGTGACGAGTGGCTTGCCCTACATCTCGGCCAAGAGAAGCCAAAGTCCATGGCAGCCCTCACGACACTCATGACCCGCTTCTGCGCAAGCGAGGATAGCTGGTTGGCTCATAGGAACAACACAACAAGTAACATTGGCAAATCATAGGCCAGAGATAGCAACGGAAAACCCCGGCGCAACAAACACAAACGCCGCAAAGATGGTGAAAGCGTCGAAGACACGACAATCAATGCAGGATTTAATAGCTCTAAGTACGGACAGTGGACAGGGCCACTCAAAAATGACAATTCGGGTCCGTCCAGTTTGGACCGCGACCGTCCATGCCAAATTCATGGCAAACCAGGAACACCAGCCAATCATACCAACAGAGAATGTTGGTTCTTCAAACAAGCTGGAAGGTTTGGCACCAAAAACAAAGATAAGGGGTCTCAAAGCGATGACAGCGATGAGGATCCCAGATCACCAAATAGAGGAGGACAAAAGAAATCTCTCTAGCAAATCCAAACGGTGAATATGGTAAACGCCACCCACACTCCCAACCCGGACCGGATGCACACCCTTAGGGATGTCGACCTAACGAAACCAGTCAGCCCTCAATACAAACTAGGGCCGATCACCTTCAACCAAATGGATCATCCGGTCAACACTAGTCATGGCAATCCAGCTGCACTAGTCCTTGACCCAATAATTGACGGGTTCCACCTCACACGAGTCCTTATGGATGGAGGCAGCAGTCTAAACCTGCTTTACCAGGACACAGTGCGCAAGATGGGCATCGATCATTCGATGATCAAACCCACTAAATCCACCTTTAGAGGTATTATACCAAGCGTGGGGGCCAGCTGTACCGGCTCCATCGCCCTCGAGGTAGTCTTTAGATCACCAGACAATTACCGCACCGAAGAGTTAATCTTTGACATCGTCCCCTTTTGCAGTGATTATCAGGCACTGCTCGGGCGACCTGTGTTTGCTCGATTCAACGCGGTGCCACATTATGCCTACCGTAAACTCAAGATGCCCGGTCCGCGTGGCGTGATGGTGGTTAATGGCGAGGCCGAACTCTCCCTCGGTACCATAGAGTACGCCACCACTTTAAACAACAGAAGCAATGGAGGGCACCTTCTAGTCAAATCTTGAGTCGACGGCCAAACCCCCGGACACATTCAAAGTAGTCCGAACTACTTCACGGCAGGATAGCCCGGCTCGTCCATGGCTCGACTAAACATTCCAGCGAAGTCCAGAACATGCCACATATCGCGGCTCAACCGCTCTCCGGCACACAAATATTTCTTACATTTCCTTTGCAGGCTCACCTTTGCGCAGACCGGGACTGGTGACATGGTAACAGCTTGAACGCACGAGGGAATCTTTAGATATTCCTCGTGACGTCCATCCGACTACACTCCGGATCTGCACACAGCTCCTTCCTCCCTGGTCCTAGCAGGTTCCACAGTCATATTCCCCTTTTTATCACATTACATGTACTCATACGGATCGATGTATCATTCAAATACAACTTGTGGATTTATATGAAGCTTATTTGCTTTTATTTTTGATTGAAACTCTTTTGTTAAGTGGCACCCGTACACCATGATATGCCTTTGCCAGGGGCTTCATTTTACCCATAATAAGGCAATAAAGTCCAAACACCTTCACAGAAGTTTGGCCCCCAAACTTATAGCATTATATGCATCAGCTCCGAATCATGTCTTGGGTCAAATGTTGGCTTTGCCCGGCTCCCATGTTTTCCTGCCTTACGTTCCGCTATATCGGCTAAGGCGGCATAGGGAGAACTACTGCGATTGTGTCCCAGTTCTTCCGAACGAGCACCTCAGTAGAGAAAGCCGAGAACTGACTGTCATGATACGGCGAGAGCTGGTCAGCTGTTCGAGAGGTTGTAAAATCTTTAAGGATTTCTCCCGCATAATTCCATAACCAATGCAGCGTGCGATGGATCGGTTCTTCTTCCGATCAGGTGCCTATAGGGCCCCTCGTGCGGTCTTCCGAACACCAGGGGCTGCACCTACCTTCCTAATGCTCCTATGGCTAAGTGAGAATGATAAAGCCCTATAGTCTGATTGCCTAGTTCGCTGTGCTGAACACCTCCTTCAAAGGACCCAACACTGGGGTAAAGAGTGGTCACCCTCGTATTTCTTACGAGGGGGCAGAAGCCGACGATTGGCCAATTCTCAGGTTTAATATATAAAACGGCCGCGTAGGAGGGTAAACTTTTATAATAGGCAATAAATAATAGAAATGACCTTGTTCACACATTACAAAGGACAACATGACTATATTCATGGAAATACAATGTCCTTGGTGCATTGCTTCGCTGCAAGGCAGGATCCTTTCAGGACACTTTCATAATACAATTCAGGCTTGCGGTGCTCCTTTCCCTCTGGCGGTCCCTCTGTCATCAGCTTTTCAGCATCCATCTTCCCCCAGTGCACCTTTGTGCGGGCAAAGGCCATTCATGCACCTTCTATGCAGACCGACCGCTTGATGACGTCAAGTCGAGGGCAAGCACTAACAAGTCGCTTCACGAGCCCGAAGTAGCTACCTGGAATCGGCTCGGCGGGCCATAGCCGGATAATCAAATCCTTCATGGCTAGTTCGGCCGCCTTATGCAGTTCGATCAGCTATTTCAATTGATCGGTAAAAGGCACCAAATAATTCGGTGCCAGATACTGCGACTAGAAGAGCTTATCCGCAGTATTCCCCTCTTCGGCTCGGTAGAATTGGGTGGCATCCGATATGCTGCAAGGAAGTTCCGCAAATACCCCTGGAGAAATCCGAACTTAAAATTATAAAGCATAATTTTCTCCTGAAATACGTGCTTTACATGGAAAAAGACCTTACCCGCCGTGATCTCCCTCGCCTCTTGGATCTCCTGCAGGTCGCCTTGGGTTTCCCCACGGGCATCCCACACGGCCTGATGAGCTCTAGTGAGTTCGGATTCTTTCTCCGTTAAACTCTGCTCCAGGGTCTCGCATTTTTTCATGGCCTCTTGGAGCTCTCGCCTAGCTTCCACAACCTTGGCCTCGTGCTTCTCATGAAGACCCTGCTCTGCGGCTGCCTTTTCCTCGGCCTCGGCAACAGCCTTCTTCAGATCCTCGAATTCGGTCATCACCCCTGGCGCAAATCATGACACATATTCTATCATACTGAAAATTCGTTCGCACTGAACGCAAACAAGATTTGTGCATACCTTGTTGATCTTCCAACCGCCTTTTTAACTGGCCAAGCTCTGCTTTGGCCCGCTCCAGACTTTGATTCAGTCCAGAAACCTCTGTGGTATGAGCGGCAGTAGCCTCTACAGACGCCTGCTTACAAAAGAAGAGAGATAGATGTCATCAAATGAGTCTTCCTGCGAAAAATATATTTGATCCTCTGTCCGGTTATTTCGTTCACCGGACAGTGTATCAGGGGCTACTATCCATACTATGACACTCTCCGAAACTGTATAAAACATACCTCAAAACCTCTTATAAGGTCGATACAGGCTTCATTCAGTCCATGTTCAGCGGATTGAATCTTCTCAATCACCGCACCCATAAGGGCACGGTGTTCATCGACGATGGAGGCGCTCTAGTGCCGCCAATAAAGCACCCGGCGCCTCTGGTTGGACAGAGGTCGCCGGTGGAACAGGGACGCCCTCTCTAGCCAAGGAAGGCCGCCTACTTGATTCCGGAGCCGTATTGGTCTCCGAAACTGTGTCCGGCTGGGGGCTGAATCCAAGATGGTCCCTGCCGTCGACTCCTATGCTGATCTTCTCCCCCATGTCTCCGGCCCCTGAAGTTTGACCTCCAGGCGCCGCCTTTACGATTTTCTCCACCCCTCCTTGGACGGAGTCCCTCTGGGACGAAGCCTCGGTGTTGATCACATGTTCGGGGGGAGGGGCCTTCGGAGGCGTCCCACTCTCCATAGCATCCGAGCTCAGCAAATCCTCGGACGAGAATTGTTCAGAACAGGACCCCGTCGGACTACAAAAATATGGCTCAGGTTAAAATACTGTGCCATGATGGGTCCGGACACATGAACGTGTCCGGATTTTATATACTTACGAGTTCACTAGGGGCTTGGCCCTAGGATCCCACGCCGGGATGCTATCGGCGATGGAAGTGGACTCTTCCGAAAGAAGAGTTAACCCCTTTTAGGCGACTTAGCCTCCAAGTGTACGGAGGACGTCCTCTTGTTTCTTCCCCCTGTTGGGGATTCGTCTTCCTCCTCCTGGTCCTCTTCGGAGGCGGGTCGGGCACGGTGACGAAGGCCGCCCCGGGTCTTTTTGGCCTCCTTTTCGGTCTTCTTCTCCGGCATCTTGTAAGGCGCCAGGTCCAACATCTTCATCAGAAGTGGGCCGACCGGTTCTTCGGGCAGCGGGGCTGGACATTGGATCCACCCCGCCTTCTTCGTCCAGCCCTAGGAGAGTTGTGTAAAACACATTAAGCATTTCCCTTGAGTTATGCGAATAAAACGTATGGTAACTTACCGAGCTTGCAGGGCGGGACAGTTGGTACCCGCGGTCCTCGGCCGAGTCTGGCCATGATTTGTTGAGCTTAAAAAGCACCTTCCAGATGTATTCATGCGAGGAGCCAAAGAGTTCTCGCAGGGTCTGGTGCTTGGCCGGATCGAATTCCCATAGATTGCAAGTTCGGTGTTAACAAGGTAGGATCCGACGGACTAACATCACCTGTACTACATTGAACAGTTCGATATTCTTGTCTTCCATATCGTTGACGCGCGTCTGGAGCGCCAACAGTTCGTCAGACGAAGACCAGTCCAGGCCCTTCTTGAGCCAGGACATGAGCCACAGAGGGGCTCCGGATCGGAACTCGGGAGCAGCGGTCCACTGCGCGCCGCGCGACTCAGTAATGTAAAACTGCTCCTGTTGCCACTCCCTGACGGAATCATTGAAGGTACCTATTGGCCATGTGATGTTGGGCATCTTGCTCACCATAGCGCCCCTGCACTCAGCGTGCTCACCGCCCACTACCTTGGGTTTCACTTTAAAAGATCTTCAGCCATAAGCCAAAGTGTGGCGGGATGTGGAGAAAAGCCTCGCACGCGACAATGAATGTCGAGATGTTGAGGAAGGAATTGGGGGATAGATCATGAAAATCGATCCCGTGATAATACATGATGCCGCGAACAAATGGGTGGAGGGGAAACGCTAGCCCGCGGATAAAATAAGGGAGGAATACAACCCTTTCGTGGGGTTCCGGGGTAGGGACGATCTGTCCCGCCGCCGGGAGACGGTGGCTGATTTTCTAGGCTAGATACCGGGCCTCCCGAAGTTTCTTGATGTCCTTCTTCCGGACAATAGAGTCCATCCACTTGCCTCCCGCTCCGGACATATTTGGAGTGGTTCTTCGGAGAAAATGCAAACTTGGGCGCTGGAGCTCGAGTACACAAGAATGGATGGGCAGGAGAGAAGAAGGCGTGGGTAAAAAGGTGGAACCTTTATCCCTTTATAAGGGAGGAAGAAACTATGCGCCTCCCCACCTTCCTGGTAAATTCGCTTATTCCCCAAGTGCCGTGATTAATGGCGCGGTTGGGTTACCCACACCCGTATTGACGAGAATCCCGTGATAGGGGGACACGATCTCTGCTTCGACAAGATGTGCCAAGAAAACCGCCTCGCAGTATGTGCAGTAGCTGGTTGAGAAAAATGGTTCGAATAATAACCGGGGCCATGGCGTGATGTCACGTTATGAAAAGTTGTCAGCAGATTAGATTTGTGGAAATATTATACTCTCTACGGTGGTATGTGGAATTTGTTTTGCAGAGCCAGACACTATCCTTATATTCAAAATCTTCTATGGAGTATTCGGAGGAGGAACTCGCCTTGCAATGCCGAAGAAAATCTGCGCGCCGGACTCGTTGTCATTGAAGCCTGGTTCAGGGGCTACTGAGGGAGTCTTGGATTAGGGGGTCCTCGGACAACCAGACTATATACTTTGGCCAGACTGTTGGACTATGAAGATACAAGATTGAAGACTTCATGCCGTGTCCGGATGGGACTCTCCTTTGCGTGGAAGGCAAGCTTGGCAATTCGGATATGTAGATCTCCTCCCTTGTAACCGACTCTGTGTACCCCTAGCTCCCTCCGGTGTCTATATAAACCGGTGGGTTTTAGTCCGTAGGACGACAACAATCATACCATAGGCAAGCTTCTAGGGTTTGTCCTCTCCGATCTCGTGGTAGATCAACTCTTGTAATACTCATATAATCAAGATCAATCAAGAAGGAAGTAGGGTATTACCACCATCGAGAGGGCCCGAACCTGGGTAAACACTGCGTCCCCCGTTTCCTGTTACCATCCGCCTTAGACGCACAGTTCGGGACCCCCTACCCGAGATCCGCCGGTTTTGACACCGGCAACAAGTCTAAAACATTTGAAAAGTTCAAAGAATTTCAGAGTGAAGTGGAGACTCATCGTAATAAGAAAATAAAGTTTCTACGATCTAATCGCGGAGGCAAATATTTGAGTTACGAGTTTGGCCTTCATTTAAAACAATGTGGAATAGTTTCACAACTCACGCCACCTGGAACACCATAGCGTATTGGTGTGTCCGAACGTCGTAACCGTACTTTATTAGATATGGTGCGATCTATGATGTCTCTTACCGATTTACAACTATCATTTTGGGGTTATGCATTAGAGAGAACTGCATTCACGTTAAATAGGGCACCATCAAAATCCGTTGAGACGACACCGTATGAACTATGGTTTGGCAAGAAACCTAAGCTGTCATTTCTTAAAGTTTGGGGTTGTGATGCTTATGTGAAAAAGCTTTAGCCTGATAAGCTCGAAGCCAAATTGGAGAAGTGCGTCTTCATAGGATATCCAAAAAGAAACTGTTTGGTACACCTTCTATCACAGATCCGAAGGCAAGATCTTTGTTGCTAAGAATGGATCCTTTCTAGAGAAGGAGTTTTCTCTCGAAAGAAGTGAGTGGGAGCAAAGTAGAACTTGATGAGGTAATTGTACCTTCTCTCAAATTAGAAAGTAGCTCATCACAGAAAACCGTTCCCGTGATGCCTACACCAACTAGAGAGGAAGCTAATGATAATGATCATGAAAACTTCAGATCAAGTTACTACCAAACCTCGTAGGTCAATCAGAGCATGTTCCGCACCAGAGTGGTACGGTAATCCTGTCCTGGAAGTCTTGTCACTAGACCATGACGAACCTATGAACTATGAGGAAGCGATGATGAGCCCAGATTCCGATAAATGACTTGAGGCAATGAAATCTGAGATAGGATCCACATATAAGAACAAAGTGTGGACTTTGGTGGACTTGCTCGATGATCGGAAAGCCATTGAAAATAAATGGATCTTCAAGAGGAAGATGGACGCTAATAGTAGTGTTACTATCTACAAAGCTCGACTTGTTGAAAAAGGTTTTTGACAAGTTCAAGGTGTTGACTACGATGAGATTTTCTGACTCGTATCAATGCTTAAAGTATGTCCGAATCATGTTAGAAATTGCTACATTTATGAAATCTGGCAAATGGATGTCAAAATTGCATTCCTTGATGGATTTATTAAAGAAGAGTTGTATATGATGCAACCAGAAGGTTTTGTCAATCCTAAAGGTGCTAACAAAATGTGCAAGCTCCAGCGATCCATCTATGGACTGGTGCAAGCATCTCGAAGTTGGAATATACGCTTTGATGAGTTGATCAAAGCATATAGTTTTATACAGACTTGCGGTGAAGCCTATATTTACAAGAAAGTGAGTGGGAGCACTACAACCTTTCTGATAAGTATATGTGAATGACATATTGTTGATCGAAAATGATGTAGAATTTTTTGGAAAGCATAAAAGAGTGTTTGAAAGGAGTTTTTCAAAGAAATACCTTGGTGAAATTGCTTACATATTGGGCATCAAGATATATAGAGATATATCAAGACGCTTGATAAGATTAATCAATGAGTACATACCTTAACAAGATTTTGAAGTAGTTAAAAATGGAATAGTCAAAGAAGGTGTTCTTGCCTGTGTTGCAAGGTGTAAAGTTGAGTAAGACTCAAAACCCGACCACGGCAGAAAATAGAAAGAGAATGAAAGTCATTCCCTATGCCTCAGCCATAGGTTCTATAAAGTATACTATGCTGTGTACCAGACCTATTGTGTACCTTGCCATGAGTTTAGCAAGGGGGGGGGGTACAATAGTGATCCAGGAGTGGATCACTGGACATTGGTCAAAGTTATCCTTAGTTACCTAAGAGGACTAAGGAAATATTTCTCGATTATGGAGGTGATAAAGAGTTCGTCATAAAGAGTTACGTCGATGTATGCTTTTACACCGATCCGGATGACTCTGATTATCAATCTGGATGCATATTGAAAGTGGGTGCAATTAGCTAGAGTATCTCCATGCAGAGCATTGTAGACATAGAAATTTGCAAAATACATACGGATCTGAATGTGTCAAACCCGTTGACTAAACCTCTCTCGCAAGCAAAACATGATCACACCTAAGTACTCTTTGGGTGTTAATCACATGGCGATGTGAACTGGATTACTGACTCTAGTAAACCCTTTGGATATTGGTCACATGGCGATGTGAACTATGGGTGTTAATCACATGGTGATGTGAACTATTTGTGTTAATCAAATGGTGATGTGAACTAGATTATTGACTCTAGTGCAAGTGGGAGACTGAAGGAAATATGCCCTAGAGGAAATAATAAAGTTGTTATTTATATTTCCTTATATCATGATAAATGTTTATTATTCATGCTAGATTTGTATTAACTGGAAACTTGATACATGTGTGGATACATAGACAAAACAAAGTGTCCCTAGTAAGCCTCTATTAGACTAGCTCGTTAATCAAAGATGGTTAAGTTTCCTAGCCATAGACATGTGTTGTCATTTGATGAATGGGATCACATCATTAGGAGAATGATGTGATGGACAAGACCCATCCGTTAGCTTAGCATAATGATCGTTAAGTTTTTTTGCTATTGCTTTCTTCATGTCAAACATATTCCTTCTGTCAGATTTCGGGTTCCGGCAGACCCTTGAGGTTTGAACACTGGGGTGCGCGCGGAGATTTCGCCTCCTACCTACCTGCACTCCTCCGCCTTGCTCGGATCTAAACTACGGAAAGAACAACACAAGAGACACAGGGTTTATACTGGTTCCGGCCACCGTTGTGGTGTAATACCCTACTCCAGTGTGTGGTGTGGTGGATTGCTTCTTGGGCTGATGATGATGAACAATACAAGGAAGAACAGCCTCACGAGGGTCTGTTCTTGGCTGGGGCGATGAACTGCTGGGAGGAGTTCAGTCACCTTTCTCTCTCTCTCTTTCTGATCGAAACCTCTCTCTAAAGATCCTCCTTCTTCGAACCCCTCAGCTCTCTCTTTGATCCTTTTTTTATCCTTCGATCCCCCTATTTCCTTCCAACCCCCCTTTGCTCTATGGGTGGCTCGTCCTATTTATAGAGGCCCTGGTCCTCTTCCCAAATATCGAGCGGGAAGGGAGCCAACAATGGCGGGCTAATTTGAAGGGGGACAGCTAGTATCAGCTATCCTGACAAAAGTAGTCTTCGCCTGCACAAAGCTCTGGTGATGACGCCGTCTCGGGCTCCACGATGACCTCCATCTCGTAGTCCTCCTGGTCTTGGTCTCGTTGCACCGAAATGGCAACCTTTGCCTGATGCCTCGGTACTCCGCGGCTGCGCTTGCCCCCTTTGCACCAAAGGGGAAAGGAGAACACTGCGCGGGTTGGCACCCGCCTGCCGCCCTTGGTCGTCATGGCTTGCGTCACGGGCACCTCGTGAGGTATCCTGCCTTGGTCTCTCCGCCTCCTCGTGAGCCAGCCTGACGAGGCCGTGCCTGAGGAAGCTCCGCGTCGTCCGCCCCGCGAGGCTTGGCCCCTCGCGAGGGTCTTCGGTTTGTGTTAGCGAAGATGGGCCATGCTGGGCCCCCCTTTGAGCCACGCCGCAGGCCGCAGGCAGGCAAGTCTGGGGACCCCCGTTCCCAGAACGCCGACACCTTCGACTATGATATTATGCAACTCCTGGATACCGCAGGAATACCTTGTGTGCCATCAAACATCACAAGTAACTGGGTGATTATAAAGATGCTGTACATGTATCTCCGAAGATGTTTGGTGGGTTGGCATAGATCGAGATTAGGATTTGTCAGTCCGAGTATCAGAGAGGTATCTCTGGGCCCTCTCGACAATGCACATCAGGATAAGCCTTGCAAGAAATGTGAGTAATGAGTTAGTTGAGGGATGATGCATTACCGAATGAGTAAAGAGACTTGCCGGTAACGAGATTGAACTAGGTATGCAGATACCAACGATCGAATCTCGAGCAAGTAACATACGATGACAAAGCAAATAACATATGTTATCATTACGGTACAATCGATAAAGATCTTCGTAGAATTTGTGGGAACCAATATGAGCATCCAGGTTCCGCTATTGTTTATTGACCGGCGAGGTGCCTCGGTCATGCCTACATAGTTCTTGAACCCGTAGGGTCCGCATGCTTAACGTTTGATGACGATTTTGTATCATATGCGTTATGTGATTTGGTGACCAAATGTTGTTCGGAGTCCCGGATAAGACCACAGACATGACGAGGAGTCTCAAAATGGTATAGAGGTAAATATTGATATATAGGACGATGGTATTCGGACAACGAAAGTGTTTCGGGATGCACAGGGTACTTATCGGGTCACCGGAAGGGGTTCCGGGCACCCCCGGCAAAAGATATGGGCCTTATGGGCCAAGAGGGGAAACACACCAGCCACAAAGGGGCTGGTGCACCCCCCATATGGGCTGGCCAAATTGGGGTAGAAAAGGGGAAGGAGGAATGGAAAAAGGGAATAGGATTCCCCCTTCCCCCTCTTCCCTTCCTACTCCAAATAGGAATAGGAAAGGGGGGATGCCGAATTGGGAGGACCCCAAGTAGGATTCCTCTTACTTGGGGTGCCCCCTTGGCTTCCTCTCATCCCCTCCAACCTATATATATATATATGTGGGGGGGGGGGCACCGCTAGAACACACAACAAACATTGTTATCCGTGTGCGGCGCCCGCTCCATAGTTTACGCCTTCGGTCATATTCACGTAGTGCTTAGGCGAAGCCCTGCACGGATCACTTCACCATCACCGTCACCATGTCATTGTGCTGACGGAACTCTCCCTCGACACTTTGCTGGATAAAGAGTTCGGGGGACGTCATCGAACTGAACGTGTGCAGAACTCGGAGGTGTCGTACGTTCGGTGCTTGATCAGTTGGAACGAGAAGAAGTTCGACTACATCAACCGCGTTAACAAACGCTTCCGCTTTCGGTCTACAAGGGTATGTAGACACACTCTCCCCCTCTCATTGTTATGCATCTTCTAGATAGATCATGCGTGAGCATAAGATATTTTTTAAATTACATGCTGCGTTTCCCAACACAAAATACTAGAGAGACTGATGACCCACAAGTATAGGGGATCTATCATAGTCCTTTCGATAAGTAAGAGTGTCGAACCCAATGAGGAGCAGAAGGAAATGATAAGCAGTTTTCAGTAACGTATTCTCTGCAAGCACTGAAATTATCGGTAACAAATAGTTTTGTGACAAGGTAATTTGTAACGGGTAACAAGTAATAAAAGTAAATAAGGTGCATCAAGATGGCCCAGTCCTTTTTGTAGCAAAGGACAAGCCTGGACAAACTCTTATATAAAGGAAAACGCTCCCGAGGACACATGGGAATTATCATCAAGCTAGTTTTCATGACGTTCATATGATTCGCGTTCGGTACTTTGATAATTTGATATGTGGGCGGACCGGTGCTTGGGTACTACCCTTCCTTGGACAAGCATCCCACTTATGATTAACCCCTATTGCAAGCATCCATATCTAAGTGGGAGTTCTTAAGTAATATGATTAATTGAACTTAATTTATAATGAACTTAGTCTTGATAGTTTTTGCATATCTATGTTGTAGATCTATAGCTCGCGTATAGCTCCCCTCTTTTATTTTGATATGTTCCTAGAGAAACTAAGTTGAAAGATGATAGTAGCAATGATGCAGACTGGGTCCGTGATTTGAGGTTTATCCTCATTGCTGCACAGAAGAATTATGTCCTTGATGCACCGCTAGGTGACAGACCGATTGTAGGAGCAGATGCAGACGTTATGAACGTTTGGCAAGCTCGATATGATGACTACTTAATAGTTTAGTGCGCCATGCTTTATGGCTTATAACGAGGACTTTGAAAATGTTTTGAACGCCATGGAGCATATGTGATGTTCCAAGAGCTGAAATTGGTATTTCAGACTCATGCCCGTGTCGAGAGGTATGAGACCTTTGACAAGTATTTTGCCTACAAGATGGAGGAGAATAGCACAATCAATGAGCATGTGCTCTGAATGTTTGGGTACTACAATCACTTGAATCAAGTGGGAGTTAATCTTCCAGATAAGATAGTGATTGACAGAGTTTTGTAGTCACTATCACCAAGCTACTAGAACTTTGTGATGAACTATAATGTGCAAGGGATAACGAAGAAGATTCCTGAGCTCTTCGCGATGCTGAAATCGGTGAAGGTGGAAATTAAGAATGAGCATGAAGTGTTGATGGTTAACAAGACCACTAGTTTCAAGAAAAAGGGCAAAGGAAAAGAAAGGGAACTTGAAAGAGAATGACAAGAAAGTTGTCACTCCCATGAAGAAGCCCGAAGCTAGACCTAAGCCTGAAACTGAGTGCTTCTGCTGCAAAGGAATGGTCACTGGAAGCGGAACTACCCCAAATACTTGGCGGATAAGAAGGATGGCAAAGTGAACAAAGGTATATTTGATATACATGTTATTGATGTGTACTTTACTAGTGTACATAGTAACCCCATGGTATTTGATACCGGTTCAGTTGCTAAGATTAGTAACTCGAAACAGGAGTTGCAAAATGAACAGAGACTAGTTAAGGGCGAGCTGACGATGTGTGTTGGAAGTGATTCCAAGGTTGATAAGATCACCATCGCACACTCCCTCTACCTTCAGGATTAGTGCTGGACCTAAATAAATGTTATTTGGTGTTGGTGTTGAGCATGAATATGATTGATCATGTTTATTGCAATACAGTTATTCATTTGAGTCAGAGAATAATTGTTGTTCTCCTTACATTAATAAAACTTTCTATGGTCGTACACCCAATGTAAATGGTTTGTTGAATATCATTTGTAGTGATACACATATTCATAATATTGATGCCAAAAGATGCAAAGTTGATAATGATAGTGCAACATATTTGTGGCACTGCCGTTTATGTCATATTGGTGTAAAGCGCATGAAGAAACTCCATGCAGATGGATTTTTAGAATCATTTGATTATGAATCGTTTGATACTAGCGAACCATGCCTCATGGGCAAGATGACTTAAACTCCATTCTTTGGAACAATAGAGCGAGCCAATGACTTATTGGAAATAATACATACCAATTATGTGGTTCGATGAGTGTTGAGGCACGCGACGGGTATCGTTATTTTCTGACCTTCACAGATGATTTGAATAGATATGGGTATATCTACTTAATGAAACACAAGTCTGAAACATTTGAAAAGTTCAAAGAATTTCAGAGTGAAGTGGAGAATCATCATAACAAGAAAATAAAGTCTCTATGATTTGATCACGGAGGCAAATATTTGAGTTACGAGTTTGGCCTTCATTTAAAACAATTTGGAATAGTTTCACAACTCACGCCACCTGGAACACCATAGCGTAATGGTGTGTCCGAACATCGTAACCGTACTTTATTAGATATGGTGCAATCTATGATGTCTCTTACCGATTTACCACTATCGTTTTGGGGTTATGCATTAGAGACAGCTGCATTCACATTAAATAGGGCACCATCTAAATCCGTTGAGGCGACACCATATGAACTATGGTTTGGCAAGAAACCTAAGGTGTTGTTTCTTAAAGTTTGGGGTTGTGATGCTTATGTGAAAAAGCTTCAGCCTAATAAGCTCGAACCCAAATTGGAGAAGTGCGTCTTCATAGGATATCCAAAAAGAAACTGTTGGGGTACACCTTCTATCACAGATCCTAAGGCAAGATCTTTGTTGCTAAGAATGGATCCTTTCTAGAGAAGGAGTTTTCTCTCGAAAGAAGTGAGTGGGAGCAAAGTAGAACTTGATGAGGTAATTGTACCTTCTCTCAAATTGGAAAGTAGCTCATCATAGAAAACCGTTCCCGTGATGCCTACACCAACTAGAGAGGAAGCTAATGATAATGATCATGAAAACTTCAGATCAAGTTACTACCAAACCTCGTAGGTCAACCAGAGCACGTTCTACACCAGAGTGGTATGGTAATCCTGTCCTGGAAGTCATGTCACTAGACCATGATGAACCTACGAACTATGAGGAAGCGATGATGAGCCCAGATTCCGATAAACGACTTGAGGCCATGAAATCTGAGATAGGATCCAGATATAAGAACAAAGTGTGGACTTTGGTGGACTTGCCCGATGATCGGAAATCCATTGAGAATAAATGGATCTTCAAGAGGAAGACGGACGCTAATAGTAGTGTTACTATCTACAAAGCTGGACTTGTCGAAAAAGGTTTTTGACAAGTTCAAGGTGTTGACTATGATGAGATTGTCTCACTCGTATAAATGCTTAAAATATGTCCAAATCATGTTAGCAATTTCCAAATTTATGAAATCTGGCAAATGGATGTCAAAATTGCATTCCTTAATGGATCTATTAAAGAAGAGTTGTATATGATGGAGCCAGAAGGTTTTGTCAATCCTAAAGGTACTAACAAAATGTGCAAGCTCCAGCGAACCATCTATGGACTGGGCAAGCATCTCTAAGTTGGAATATATGCTTTGATGAGTTGATCAAAGCATATAGTTTTATACAGACTTGCGGTGAAGCATGTACCTACAAGAAAGTGAGTGGGAGCACTACAACCTTTCTGATAAGTATATGTGAATGACATATTGTTGATCGGAAATGATGTAGAATTTTCTGGAAAGCATAAAAGAGTGTTTGAAAGGAGTTTTTCAATGTAAGACCTTGGTGAAATTATTTACATATTGGGCATCAAGATATATAGAGATAGATCAAGACGCTTGATAAGATTTTTCAATGAGTACATACCTTAACAAGATTTTGAAGTAGTTAAAAATGGAACAGTCAAAGAAGGAGTTCTTGCCTGTGTTGCAAGGTGTAAAGTTGAGTAAGACTCAAAACCCGACCACGGCAGAAAATAGAAAGAGAATGAAAGTCATTCCCTATGCCTCAGCCATAGGTTCTATAAAGTATACTATGTTGTGTGCCAGACCTATTGTGTACCTTGCCATGAGTTTAGCAAGGGGGTATGATAGTGATCCAGGAGTGGATCACTGGACATCGGTCAAAGTTATCCTTAGTTACCTAAGAGGACTACGGAAATATTTCAAGGTTATGGAGGTGATAAAGAGTTCGTCGTAAAGAGTTACGTCGATGTAAGCTTTTACACCGATCCGGATGACTCTGATTATCAATTTGGATGCATATTGAAAGTGGGACAATTAGCTAGAGTATCTCCATGTAGAGCATTGTAGACATAGAAATTTGCAAAATACATATGGATCTAAATGTGTCAGACCTGTTGACTAAACCTCCCTCGCAAGCAAAACATGATCACACCTTAGTACTCTTTGGTTGTTAATCACATGGCGATGTGAACTAGATTACTGACTCTAGTAAACCCTTTGGGTATTGGTCACATGGCGATGTGAACTATGGGTGTTAATCACATGGTGATGTGAACTATTCGTGTTAATTAGATGGCGATGTGAACTAAATTATTGACTCTAGTGCAAGTGGGAGACTGAAGGAAATATGCCCTAGAGGCAATAATAAAGTTGTTATTTATATTTCCTTATATCATGATAAATGTTTATTATTCATGCTGGAATTGTATTAACTGGAAACTTGATACATGTGTGGATACATAGACAAAACACAGTGTCCCTAGTAAGCCTCAACTAGACTAGCTCATTAATCAAAGATGGTTAAGTTTCCTAGCCATAGACATGTGTTGTCATTTGATGAACGGGATCACATCATTAGGCGAATGATGTGATGGACAAGACCTATCCTCTAGCTTAGCATAATGATAGTTAAGTTTTATTGCTATTGCTGTCTTCATGTCAAACATATTCCTTCGACTATGAGATTATGCAACTCCCGGATACCGGAGGAATACCTTGTGTGCTATCAAACTTCACAAGTAACTGGGTGATTATAAAGATGCTCTACAGGTATCTCCGAAGGTGTTTGGTGGGTTGGCATAGATAGAGATTAGGATTCGTCACTCCGAGTATCAGAGTGGTATCCCTGGGCCCTCTCGGTAATACAGATCAGGATAAGCCTTGCAAGCAATGTGACTAATGAGTTAGTTGAGGGATGATGCATTACTGTCGTGGGTTTGTCACGGCAGATGTCCTCGTGAAAGGACTTAGTCGTGGAGCCATCGCTACAGGTTAGCTTAAAGGGGTTAAACCGGACAAGGGGACACGAGGGATTTTATACTAGTTCGGCCCCTTCGATGAAGGTAAAAGCCTACGTCTAGTTGTGATTGGTATTGCTAGGGTTTCGATGACCAGGGAGCGAATCCGCTTTGCCTGGCTCTCGAGTTGTTGTTTTCTTCTTCTCAAATCGCGGCCGGTCGTCCCTTTATATACATAGGTTAACGCCCGCCGGTTTACAGAGCCCCGAGGCCGGATCATACAGGTGTCCGGCTCGGTCTCTATTCCTCTAACTTACAATACAAGTTTATATGATAAAGTCGGTTCACATCTATAGGCTTCAACCCGCCTTTGAGCCTTGTGCCTTCGTAAAGCGCCAATATCTTCACATCTTCATGGGCTTCAATCTTCATGGAGCTAACCCGACTATGCCTAGCCGGTTTACCTCCAGTAACCATATCCCCAACATTAGGCCCCAGATTGATTTGAACCTATTCATGTCAATCTCCAAGACTTAGAAAAATTCTTGCTCTGGCACCTTCGTATAAATCTGGTAAATCACTGTGACGTCATCCTTTAAATCCGCAGTAAATCGTTATGACGTCATCTACCCTTCATTAATGAACGTTCAACCCTCGAGGCGTCATCCTTATTAACTATCCCTTTCCAGTTCCTCGATTTACGCACCTGTCGCTTATCGACTCACCTTATAAATAGGACCACGGGCCCTTCTCTTTTTCCCCTTCGTCTCCGTTTCCCTCTTCTTCCTCCTTGCGGCATCTCTATCCCCGAGCGCCGCCGCCGCCACCGAGCTTTGCCACCGTTCCTCCGCCGTCCGCTGCATCAACCTGGTTGCGCCAGAAAGCTGCGGCGCTCCTTTGTTGCTTCATCCTCTGTAAGTCTTTCCCTTTCCCCCTTTGTAGATCTGTTAAGGGTTCCTTCGTTCTTCGTAGTTTATCAAAGTTCATCAAGGCTCCACTGCGGCTCTGTTCCTCCTTATCTATGGATAAAAAACTTCAAGCTTGATATATTGCCCGTAATAGCTTACTTTCCGCTACCACAACAAACCTTTTGTATGCGAAAAACTGATCTGAAGCATTACGAACTGCTTTGGACCCAACCCTTTTTAGGTCAAAATATTTTTGCTTTCCTGTGTTTTAGTAGATCCAAAATTTCAATGTCCCCTTGTGGAACCTGTTTCACCTTACTTAGTCATTTTTACCTTGGATCTGTATCCTCTTTACCACATAGGCAGTTTACCTTTGTAAAAACAATCTATCACATACCACTAGTCCCCTGGTAAACCGGCAAACCCTTTTACATCCGTTGTGATAGTCAGGTGTAACAACATGTGCATACCTTTGTTCTGATATGACCTTGTCATTCATTATTGTATCAGCCTCCGGTTTACGCAATTTCACATAGCTGTATATCTTTATCCCATCGCATCTTGCATACCACCATGAATGATTTGTAACTCGGTATTTCCTTTTCAGCTTTTCATTTGCAATGGCCAAACAGTTTTATGCTTGCAACTGG
Source organism: Triticum dicoccoides (assembly GCF_002162155.2). NCBI lineage: Eukaryota > Viridiplantae > Streptophyta > Magnoliopsida > Poales > Poaceae > Triticum > Triticum dicoccoides. The sequence continues at coordinate 417,165,337 of NC_041390.1, read as the reverse complement.
GCTCCTTCCCGGGTTACCGAAGAACAGTTGAACAGAATGGTCAATATTGGTACCTTGCCCAAAAAAACTGAGATTCGATGGTGAGTTCCAGGAACAGAGAATCCTCCTACCCCGAGGCAGGGTGAGGTAGTGGTCTTTGTCGACCACATAGGCCGTGGTTTCAAACCGCCCTGGTCGAAGTTTTTCCGGGATGTTCTTGCCACTTTCCAACTCCATCCTCAAGATATTGGACCCAACTCATTGTCCAGTCTATGCAACTTCCAACTCTGTGAACTGTACTTATAGGAAGAACCAACTGCTGAGCTGTTCTGGGATTTTTTTTCATCTGAACCGGCGTACAGAATTTGTAAACGGCCCCAACACTGAACTTGGTGGCGTCTCTATTCAAAAGCGGAAAGAAGTTGAGTTCCCTCATGCCAAGCGGCACAGTCACCCTAAGGTCTGGAACCAGACTTGGTTCTACTGTAAGGATACCTCTCCTGAAGGTGAGAACCCTCTGCCAGGCTATCGTGACCACCGGCTTTCCAACACTCATCCATTGCCGCAACATTTAAGTTCTACGGAACGGGCCGCATATGCCCCTCAACTCGCCAAGCGCCGGGCCTTTACGGCCAACGGTTTATCAGGCGTCGACTTTGTACGTTGTTGGATATCTTGGAGCATCTTGCCATTAAGCTGCCGCTCCGGTTTAGTGTGTGAATACACCGGTGAATTAGAAGACCCCCAACGCCACATCAACATTCAGTTAACCGATGAAGTGGTCACTGAAGGTGTTAAGAAAATTTTGAATGAATCGGAATCTGTCTGTCGCCAAACCGGCTTGAACCCCTCCTATACACAAAATAAACCGCCTGCTGTAAGTATTATCCTGCCTTTTTTATCTTCGACATCTTTTTCCTTAAATTGTTCAACCCATAAACATTCTTATGTTTGTTTATAAATAGGGTGATGATCCATTCTGGAAGTGGAAATCCATAGATAAAGCGGCAAAGCCATCCCGTCCCAAAACAAAAGCCGTCAAGCGAACCTCAAAGCGGAAAACTGCTAAACGTATCAACATGGAACTTGATGAAGATGCAGATGAACCGGAAGTTGAGGTAGAACTTGACTCACTTGGCTCCCTTTTCATGCACCTCATTAACAATGATCTTTATCAGGAGGATGTGGAAGGCAGCCAGGCTAATGACGTAGAGGTAATTACCCTTTCCTCCGGTTCAGACTCTATGCCAACACAAAAAACCCGTCAAGCGGTCCGGAAAGTAAGTTTTTCTCATCCTCTTGCTTACTTGGATCCAACATTTATTTTGAAGACGCAACAGTACGAGGCTTGCCGAACAACCCGGCACAGCGGTCAACAGGTCACTTCGGCCGGTTTACCTGACACTCCGGTTCGGAAGCGCCGATCTGAGGTCTCCCCCACTTCTGATAATTCTTATCCCAAGGCAGGTTATTTCTGACAACCTCTTAATCCGTCCGATTCAAATTATCAGGTGACACCTCCCTCATCCTCTGGCGAGTCAACAGCGACCCAACTCCCTCCTCTCAAAACTGTAGCTGGGGAAGTACTCAAGCCCTTTCTTCGAATGTTTTGCATATTTTGAATGGTATGCTAAATTTTCACCTCTTTTATTTTTGTTTGCAGAGCCAAAGCCATACCCAGCAAAAAAGCTCGGGTGAACAATCCATCTGAAGACCAGGTGGTTCTTGAACAGGAGCAAATAGATGAACCAGACCAAACTCGTGAACTGGAGGGTCCCCATCCTCATGCTACCTTTGATGAGCCACCCCCTCAAGACCGGAATATCGACGAACAAACAGAAGCTGATACTATTGTTCCTGATACTGAACCGGCAGCTCCAATCCGGGCTAGTCCGGTGAGAGTTACTGGCACTCCACCATCCCCCGTAAAAACTACTGGAGGCCAACGAGATGATGTTATCATTACTGGCATGGGCCATAGTTCTCCCGGCCATCCTGTAATCTTGGCCAAACATAGCGCCAAAGAAGAGCATGCTGCCATGGAGAAGGGTAAATGGAGCAGTGATTTGTCAAGTTATGCTCATCTCAGCGCTGAAGAACTCCACTACGGTTTTTTAAACCATCTGCACTCAAACCGTGATTATGAAGCTGGTTTGGTGAACCTGATGAAGGAACGCTATGAAGTATTTTCATCTCCCTTTATTTCTTGATTCCAAAGTCTAAACATCAGCCCAAGTAGCCCCCAAGGGCCGTTTTATGATGTTAACCTTAAACCAGGACTTTGTGATACCTTAATACTTACATGCCGACCCTCCATATGTCAAGTCCTTAGTAAAAACAAAATCGATACTTTATCAGTGTAGTTATGTAGCTTTCATTAGTGTAGCCCCCAAGGGCCGGTTTAGCTTTTCGAGGTAACCCAGGTCTTGAATCCATGTGTCAGTTTTGAACAGATGTACATTAGCCCCCAAGTGTTAAGGATAATGCTTGCATTGTACTTGAGACTTGTGAAAGATTTGTTGATAATAGAGCAAATAGGCATTATCCCCCAAGTGCGAAGTGCATAACTTGTTATACGCTTAGTACTTAGAAAATACATATCCTGTTGTTGACATATCTTCGATTTTGCAGGCCGAGCTAAGTAACAGGGATGCTCGAACCGCTGATCTTCAAGAGAACGTGAAGTCCCAACAAGCAAAGGCTTCGAAAGTCAAGGAGGAGCTGACCAATGCCCTGATAGCTATGGAAAAGTTAAAAGAGACTTTTAACAAGGAGCGCACTAACTGGGAAGTCGAAAAGGCCGGTTTAACCAAGAGAGTCGAGGATGCAGAAGCAGCCCCGAAGCCAGTTGCAGATGAACTAACTGGCTTGAAGCGGCAGATCGACGCCATGACGTCCGCTGTGTTTGATAAGTATCTCCTTATGCTGTTTGTCCAATTCATGAGATCTTATAATTTACCAGTTGGCTGATATTAAACCATGACAGGCACTCGTATTACTCATCTGGGCGCTGATATGCGGATGAAGCTTAAAGCAGCTTACACCTTAATAGAACAACTTTACTCTGGATCCCAGCGTGCTATATGCACTGCAGCCTACAATAAGCCGGCACCATCACTGATAAAAGAAACCCTTGAGAAGCTGGCCATGCTACCAGCCCAGATTACTGAACTGAAGAAGGCAGCCGCAAGATCAGGAGCGCTAACCGCACTAATCCGGGCCAAGACATGGATTCCGGATCTTGAAGCGGATGGCATCATTAAAGGATATCCAGGTGTGAAGGAGGACGGTTCAAACTTCAACAATGATGATCTTTGAAGGCTGACAAAGGAGATGCGGCCAATAGCCAGCAAACTGGCGGAAGACACAGACTTATCTCATTTCTAGCCGGTTTACGACGTTGAAGGGAAGAGACAGCCTACTGAAATCCATGAAGTCGAAGAACTTGTGCCTCCAATCCGTAAGCATACTTACGCTCCTGACATTAACCCCTGCAGCCTTATCCATGAATAAGCCGTGTTTCAAGCTTTAACCGGAATCGATTGGTCAACTATTGATTTCTAGCGTCTGGGGAGGGATGAAGAAGAGGTAACTGCACCAAATGACCCTCAATCATCAAGCCATCCCGACAAAGCATCCTAAACCAGCAGCCGATTTATCAGCTACTGTGTGCCACTGCTTGAAACAATTATTCAATTGGAGCCATTTTGAAGCTTCTTGTAATAGGATAGCAAAAACACCCTTATCTGTCATGCCATCGAGCATGTTTATGTTGCTTTATATTTGGAAAACATGTTGCACTTTTGGGATCTATTTATGCATAGTCCATGATGATTTGTGTTCCTGGATACAAGAACTTGAAAGTGTCCTATTGGTTTACCACTAGACGGGTCATGATGCCCAAAAATATACAGGACTTGGATGAATAACCAAAGTTTGTATTAATCAGATAAAATAAAGAATATCTGCGACATACCTCGTTGGCTGACCAACTGCTTGTATGGTAGAGGTGAAAAACAGCAATCCAGAGAGTTGATAACTCCTGGCCCTCTTGCCGCTTCAGGTAGAAATCATATTGGGCTAAAAAGCCGTTGATTTGTTCGTATAAGGCTGGTGACATCTAGTCAAAACCAGACCGGAGCAGTTCGCTACCGGTTTATAATCTGATCATGTACTCACAACTAAGCGCTAAAAGTCAAGCCGGATTGTAATGAACACCGGTTTATCAGAAGAATATTTATAAATCCCTTATCATAAAACAACAGAAACAAAAGAAATATGCAAGGATTTTCATGGGCTACCAGGCCCTAAATCGAGGCTTTTCATGGGCTGCCAGGCCGTTGAGTTAAACCATTTTACAAAGCCTTTTAAGATGGACCTCAATCTTTAACCAATCACCGATTTAACTTTGACAAGTTCAGGGTCCATGGGATTGACTTGTCAAACGTTCGATGGGTCATACCAGGTTTACCTGGACGGAGTGGCTTACTTAAAGAGGCAGGATAACCCGGGGTTTTAGGTGAATACACCTGGCTTCCAAGCCTGGCTTGATAGCCTATTACAAGGGTTCAAACTCATTGTTCTTTGAGAAGCAAAGAGCCCCCAGGTAATATGTGAGCTGTGCTCGGTGGTTACCTATGTTTGAGCTATTCTTAATGCAACAGACTCCCTTTGGCTCCATATAATTTCCTTTTGGCTTAAAGCCCATCAAGAGGTGTAGCTATGGGGGGAAGATAACCAAGCCCCCTAGTGATATCCCTTTGTGGTTTTAAACCGATCAAGAGGTGTAGCTATGGTTCGGATACGACCAAGCCCCCTAGTGATTTTCTTTATCTCCGTGTGGCCGTATAGGCCGGTTTAACAAAACTCTGCTTTGACAATAGAAGCTCTTGTAGGCTCACACATGATGTAAAAAGAACAGAGACCCCGCTTTATTCGAGGCTCCGGTTTATTATATAATATATACATTGTCATAAATATGTACATAAGAGGAGCCTGTGGCTCAAGTATAGTAAGGCCGAAGAAGAGCTATATTCCACGGCCGCTTGGTCTCCTCCTCCAATTTACGTGAGTCTTTGTGCTCTCGAACATCAATGAGGTAATATGACCCATTGTGCAGATTCTTGCTGACCACAAAAGGTCCTTCCCAAGGTGGGGACAACTTGTGCATATTAGTATGATCCTGGATGAGCCGAAGCACCAGATCGCCCTCTTGAAAAGTTCTGGTCTTAACCCGGCGGCTGTGATAACGTCGGAGATCTTGTTGATAGATCGCCGAACGTGCTGCTGCGAGATCATGCTCCTCATCTAACAGGTCCAGTGAATCCTGACGTGCCTTCTCATTACCAGCTTCAACATAAGCTGCCACACGGGGCGAGTCGTGACGGATGTCACTAGGAAGAACCGCCTCTGCTCCATAAACCATGAAGAAAGGCGTGTAACCCGTCGATCTGTTAGGCGTGGTGTTGATGCTCCATAACATAGAAGGTAACTCATCCACCCAACAACCCGGTGTCCACTTTAAAGGAACCATAAGCCGGGGTTTAATACCTCTCAAAATTTCTTGATTTTCCCTCTCCGCTTGACCATTAGATTGGGGGTGAGCCACCGATGCTATATCAAGCCAGATGTGCTCACGTTGGCAAAATTCCTCCATCTCTCCCTTTGATAGATCAGTACCATTATCAGTTATCATACTGTGTGGAAAGCCAAACCAGAATATCACCTTTTTGATGAACTGAACTGTCGTGCCCGCATCACACTTACTGACTGGCTCTGCTTCCACCCATTTGGTGAACTATCAATTGCCACTAACAAGTGGGTCTTTTTGTCCTTGGATCGCTTAAAGGTTCCAACCATATCGAGCCCCCAAGTTGCAAACGGCCAAGTTATTGGAATCATACTCAACTCCTGAGCCGGAATATGAGCACGGTGTGCGAATTTTTGACAACCGTCACATCTTTTGACTAAATCCTCAGCATCAGCGTGAGCTGTTAGCCAATAGAAACCGTGGCAAAAAGCTTTAGCTGCCAAAGACTTTGAACCAGCGTGGTGACCACAATCCCCTTCATGGATTTCTCGCAAAATCTCACAACCCTCTTGAGGAGAGACACAACGCTGAATTGCCCCTGTGATGCTGTAATGATGTAACTCCCCGTTGATTATGGTCATTGACTTGGAACGCCGGATTACCTGCCGGGCCGAGGTTTCATCCTCCGGTAACTCGCCCCGGTTCATGTAAGCCAGGTACGAGATTGTCCAATCCGGTATGACATGAAAAGATGTCACCAATTGAGCCTTCGGATCAGGAATAGCCAACTCCTCCTCTGTTGGTACCTTGACCGACGGATTATGCAGTACATCAAGGAAGACATTTGGTGGGACCAGTTTACGCTAAGAGCCAAGGCAGCTTAAAGTGTCTGCCACTTCATTCTTTCGCCGGTCTATATGGTCAACTTGATAACCCTTGAAGTGGCCAGCCACTGTGACCACTTCTCGTCGGTATGCAACCATGAGTGGGTCTTTAGAATCCCAAGTGCCAGACACCTGTTGAGCCACTAGATCCAAGTCACCAAAGCACTTAACCCAGCCTAAGTTCATCTCCTTTGCCATCCGAAGGCCGTGGAGTAAGGCCTCGTACTCAGCTGCATTGTTAGTACAAGGGAACATTAAACGGAGGACATAACAAAACTTGTCACCTCGTGGGGAAGTTAGTATGACTCCAGCCCCCGAGCCCTCCAACTGTCTGGATCCATCAAAGTGAATAGTCTAATACGTGTTATCTGGCTTTTCCTATGGTGCCTGCAACTCTGTCCAATCATTGATGAAGTCCACGAGTGCTTGGGATTTAATCACTGTGCGAGGTGTGTATTTGAGCCCGTGAGGTCCAAGCTCAATAGCCCACTTGGCAATCTGGCCAGTTGCTTCTTTGTTTTGAATGATATCTCCCAGAGGGGCTGAACTGACCACTGTGATAGGATGACCCTGAAAGTAATGTTTGAGCTTCCGGCTTGCCATAAACACTCCATACACTAGCTTCTGCCAATGTGGATACCTCTGCTTTGATTCAATAAGCACCTCACTAATATAATAAACCGGCTGTTGAACCGGATATTCCTTTCTAGCCTCCTTGCGCTCCACAACAGTAGCCATGCTAACATCTCGGGCATTAGCAGCCACATACAACAGTAAAGGCTCTTTATCGATCGGAGCTGCAAGCACAGGCGGTTCAGCTAACTGCCTCTTCAGATCCTCAAACGCTTTATCAGCCGCCTCGCTCCAGACAAAATCATCTGTTTTCTTTAGCATCTGGTATAAAGGGATAGCCTTCTCCCCGAGACGACTGATAAATCGGCTCAAAGCTGCAATCTGGCCGGCCAAACGTTGAACGTCATTGATACACGCCGGTTTAGCCAAAGATGTAATTGCTGATTTTTTCCGGATTAGCCTCAATGACCCTGTTTGGCACCAGAAAACCCAGGAGTTTGCCTGCCGGGACACCAAAAACACATTTGTCCGGATTGAGCATCATCTTGTAAACCCAGAGGTTGTCAAAGGTTTCTCTTAGGTCATCTATCAATGTTTCCTCCTTCCTGGACTTTATCACAATATCATCCACATATGCATGAAAATTGCGCCCAATCTGCTTATGAAGACAATTGTGAACACAACATTGATAAGTTGCCTGGAAACTCTTGAGCCCAAAGGGCATAGAGACATAGCAGAAGGATCCAAAGGGAGTTATAAAAGTTGTCTTCTCCTGGTCCTTAACTGCCATTTTGATCTGATGATAACCAGAATACGCGTCCAAAAAACACAAACGGTCACAACCCGCCGTAGCATCAATAATCTGATCATATGAGGGAGTGCAAAGGGATCTGCTGGGCAAGCCTTGTTCAAGTCTGTGTAATCTACACACATACGCCAAGTGTCGTTTTTCTTGAGAACCAGCACCGGATTAGCCAACCACTCTGGGTGAAAGACCTCCACGATAAACCCTGTAGCCAACAACCGAGCTACCTCTTCACCAATAGCCTTGCGCCTTTCTTCATTGAAGCGGCGGAGAAACTGTCAGACCGGTTTAAACTTCAGATCAATGTTAAGTGTGTGCTCAGCGAGTTCCCTCGGTACACCTGGCATGTCAGAAGGCTTCCATGCAAAGATGTCCCAGTTCTCACGGATGAACTTGATGAGCGCGCTTTTCTATTTGGGATCCAAGTTAGCACTGATGCTGAACTGCTTGGATGAATCACCAGGAACAAAATCATACATCTTAGTATCTATGGCCGATTTAAACTTCAACGCCGGATCGTGTTCGTAGTTGGCTTTTTCAAAGAAGTCATATCTGCCGGATCAACCTTGTCTTTGTAAAACTTCAGCTCCTCCGTGGCACAAACCGACTCAGCATAAGCCGCATCACCTTCCTCACATTCCAAAGCGATCTTCCTGCTCCCATGTACTGTGATAGTCCCCTTATGACCTGGCATTTTAAGCTACAGATAAACATAACACGGCCTTGCCATGAACTTAGCGTAAGCCGGCCGCCCAAACAGAGCGTGATATGAACTTTTGATTTTTACCACCTCAAAAGTCAATGTTTTTGATCTAGAATCATGATCATCTCCAAAAGCCACCTCTAAGGCTATCTTGCCCACTGGATATGCGGACTTACTGGGCACCACACCATGAAAAACGGTGTTTGACGGTTTAAGATTCTTATCTGTCAACCCCATACGACGGAAGGTATCATAATATAGAATATTGATACTACTTCCCCCATCCATGAGCACCTTGGTGAACTTATACCCCCATCTTGAGGAGCCCCCACTAAGGCTAGATGACCCGGATTGTCAACCCGGGGTGGGTGATCCTCTCTACTCCATAGAATGGGTTGCTTAGACTAGCGCAAATACCGAGGCATCACCGGTTCAACAGAGTTTACAACCCTCTTGTGAAGCTTCTGATCACGCTTGCACAAGCTAGTGGTGAAGACATGATACTGCCCACTATTTAACTGCTTTGGATTGCTCTGATAACCCGACTGCTGTTGTTGCTGGTTCTCCTGATGGTTGTAACCTCCCTGGTTTCCCTGGTTCCCTTGATTGTTGTGTCGGGTTTGATTGCCCTGAAATCCTGAACTGGAGCTGCTGCCTCCGTAACCCAGCCCGTGAAAACCACCTCCTGAACCGCCGGGCGGGCCATTATCGTACTGAAACATATTGGAGTTCTTGAACTCTCGCATGATATAACAGTCCTTCCAAAGATGCGACGCTGGCTTCTCCTTTGATCCATGCTTTGGACAAGGTTGATTTAGCAGGCGCTCCAAATTGGGGCCTGAACCTCCGCCCCTCTGGGGCTGCTTGCCCTTACGGCGCAGCCGTTCTCATGAGCATTGGTGTTAGCCACAAAGTCCAAACTATTGTCGGCCTTGCGCTTACCATTATTCCCATGGCCTGCCAGATTATGCTGCTGTCCCTTGGTGTTGCCGTTCTTTTTCCCTTTCCCCGGTTTGTCCTCCTCTGAGTCAGGGTCTTTGGTATTATCTGAATCGACATACTTAACCAAAGCGGCCATAAGTGTTGACATATCATTGCAGTGACGTTTGAGCCTTCCTAACTTCTGTTTGAGCGGCAGAAAACAGCAATTTTCCTCCAACGTTAACACTGCGGTATGTGCATTGATGCGATCCGATGAATGCAGAATAGCTGAGACCCGTTTCACCCGATGGGTTGTGGACTCCCCATCCTCTTGGACACAAGCGGCTAGATCCACGATTAACATAGGCTGCTTACAAGTATCCTTAAAGTTCTGGATAAACCGGTGCTTCAATTCGGCCCATGATCCGACAGAGTTAGCTGGTAAGCTCTTCAACCAAGTACGAGTTGTCCCTTCCAACATCATGATGAAGTATTTAGCACACACCGCTTCATCACATATAACATCTCCATTGCCATCTCGTAGCTTTCAACCCATGCCTCTGGTTGCAGATCGATGGTGTAATTGGGTACCTTACGAGGGCCTTTGAAATCCTTGAGCAGTCGCACATTACGCAAAGCGGGGGTGAGACACGGCACCCCTAAGGAACTGAATACTACACCTGGCTCCACTGAAGCGGCAGGGTGAACCGGAGTAGGTTGACGGGCTCCATGCAGAGCTGCTAACTTGGCCTCTCGACGTGCACGACCATGATCCACCACATCCTGCGCATTAGCACCTCCACCTACCGGGTTGTGCCCTCGCGGCGAGTTACGGTGATGTGCACTGCTTGACACGGCCGGTTCATCCTCAACGTGCCTGCTGTAGCTCTGGCTCGGACGGAGGTGGAATGAATCCTCTCACGACTATGCGAATAAGCCCGCTGCTGGTTTAAAGCTATTTGAAGGAGCTCTCTGGCCCATCGTGCCTCAATCGCAACTAGTGATTCGCCGTCGGTTGGGAGGGCTGCCAATCATGAAGCGGCGGCCACAATGTTGTCCAACGGGTTGGAGTAATGCCCTGGGGGCATTGGAACATACTGTGGAACAATATTATTCTGACGAGGCGGGTCCATCATGCGCGGCTGAACCGGCGCTCCTGTTCCCGGCGCCTCCGCCCGGTTTAATACTAGATGGTTACTAGTTCCTGCTCCTGGCGTGTTGAAGAGATTTCTTGGCTCATAACTCAGTGGAAGATGCGACCGGTATCTTCTTCTCTTGACTTCCTGTGAGGCATTCTGATCCAGCCTAAGCCGGTAGGCCTGAGCTTCCAACTCGTCCCGTTCTATAGCCATCCTAGCGTTCTCTGCTGCTAGGTCCGCTTTAGCCCGATTTATCTGATCTTTCACCTTTGCGATCTCCGCATTGTGCTGATCCCGGGCTGCTGCGTCCACCTCCACGACCATCAATGTTGCGAAAGTGTCGAACAAGTCAGGCAAAACTTGAGCTGGAGGTGGTGCAGAGCCCCCTGCTCCTGCCAGCGTGGCTGTTGCTGAACCAGAGAGCATTGCTATGGCGGTTGTTGAGTGGGGCGCTGATTGTGTACCGGCCATGAAGATAGCGACCTGGCTTGGTAGATCAAGGGAGTCCAGAATACTGTTGCCATCGGAGCCTCCGCTAATCCGGCCGTCCTGCAACTGATATAGCGATTCGGTTTCTCCAGAAGACTCGTTGTCAGAGCAGACAACAGTTTCTCTATCAAATGTTGGTCCATCCTCATATTCTGCTCCATGGATGACACCTACGAAAACATGCCTTGCTGCGGGCTGAACCGGGGAAGGGCTTGCACACTGAGCCGTCTCGATGATGTCGGCGCAGGTGTCCGGCTCAGGGTCCGGTTCGCCGATCTTGCCGATGAAGACATGAATCCCACCAAAGGGGACCCGGTACCCGTATTCGATTGAACCGGCCTCGGGGCCCCATCCTGTGTCGTTGATGTAGAGCTTGCCACGACGACTGTTCGTCATCCGGCCCATAGCGTATCCCTTGAGTCCATCAAAGCTTCCCTTCAAGAACTTGAAACCATCGTGCGATAGCCCCACGGTGGGCGCCAACTATCGTGGGTTTGTCATGGCAGATGTCCTCATGAAAGGACTTAGTCGTGGAGCCATCGCTACGGGTTAGCTTAAAGGGGTTAAACCGGACAAGGGGACACGAGGGAATTTATACTAGTTCGGCCAATTCGATGAAGGTAAAAGCCTATGTCTAGTTGTGATTGGTATTGCTAGGGTTTCGATGACCAGGGAGCGAATCCGCTTTGCCTGGCTCTCGAGTTGTTGTTTTCTTCTTCTCAAATCGCGCCCGGGTCGTCCCTTTATATACATAGGTTGACGCCCGCCAGTTTACAAAGTCCCGAGGCCGGATCATAGAGGTTTCCGGCTCGGTCTCTATTCCTCTAACTTACAATACAAGTTTATATGATAAAGTCGGTTCACATATACAGGCTTTAACCCGCCTTTGGGTCTTGGGCCTTCGTAAAGCGCCAATATCTTCACCTCTTCATGGGCTTCAATCTTCATGGAGCTAACCCGGCTACGCCTAGCCGGTTTACCTCCAGTAACCATATCCCCAACAATTACGGAACAAGTAAAGAGACTTTCCGGTAACGAGATTGAACTAGGTATGAAGATACCGATAATCGAATCTCGGGCAAGTAACATACCAATGACAAAGCGAATAACGTATGTTGTCATTACGGTACGACCGATAAAGATCTTCGTAGAATATGTGGGAACCAATACGAGCATCCATGTTCCGCTATTGTTTATTGACCGGCGAGGTGTCTCTGTCATGTCTACATAGTTCTCGATCCCGTAGGGTCCCCACGCTTAACGTTCGATGATGATTTTGTATTATATGAGTTATGTGATTTGGTGACTAAGGGAGTCCTGGATTAGGGGGTGTTCGGATAGCCAGACTATACCTTCAGCCGGACTCCCGGACTATGAAGATACAAGATTGAAGACTTCGTCCCGTGTCCGGAAGGGACTTTCCTTGGCGTGGAAGGCAAGCTTAGCGATACGGATATGCAGATCTCCTACCATTGTAACCGACTTTGTGTAACCCTAACCCTCTCCGGTGTCTATATAAACCGGAGGGTTTTAGTCTGTAGGACAACATAAACAACAAAAATCATACCATAGGCTAGCTTCTAGGGTTTAGCCTCTCCGATATCGTGGTAGATCTACTCTTGTACTACCCATATCATCAATATTAATCAAGCAGGACGTATGGTTTTACCTCCATCGAGAGGGCCCGAACCTGGGTAGAACTTCGTGTCCCTTGCCTCCTGTTACCATCCGGCCTAGACGCATAGTTCGGGACCCCCTACCCGAGATCCGCCGGTTTTGACACCGACATTGGTGCTTTCATTGAGAGTTCCTCTGTGTCGTCGCCGTCAGGCTCGATGGCTCCTACGATCATCAATAGCGATGCAGTCCAGGGTGAGACCTTCCTCCCCGGACAGATCTTCGTCTTCGGCGGCTTCGCACTGCGGGCCAATTCACTTGGCCATCTGGAGCAGATCGAAAGCTACGCCCCTGGCCGTCAGGTCAGATTTCGAAGTTTAAACTACACGGCTGACATCCGCGGGGACTTGATCTTCGACGGATTCGAGCCACTGCCGAGCGCGCCGCACTGTCACGACGAGCATGATCTAGCTCTGCCGCCAAACAGTGCCCTGGAGGCCGCACCCGCATCGGCTTTGACCTTTAATTTGGAGCCAACTGCGCCGATCGAGGATGGGCAGTTGGACGCCGCCTCGGGGGCTGCGATCCCAACGGCGATCGAGCCGAACACCAACCCCGCACTCCGCGAGACCCGTGACTCCAAGAAGTCGGACTCCTCTCCGGACTCCGAACCCTCCACGCCCCTGCCGATCGAATCCGATTGGGTGCCGATCATGGAGTTTACTGCCGCGAACATCTTTCAGCACTCGCCTTTCAGCGATATTCTGAAGACACTGAAGTCTCTCTCTTTATCAGGAGAGCCCGGCCGGACTACGGTCAGCAAGGTTGGGGTACGGACGATGAAGAAATTCAAAGCCCACCCACCACCCACTTTGTAGCCACTGTCGACGATTTAACCGACATGCTCGACTTCGATTCCGAAGACATCGATGGTATGGACGCCGATGAAGGAGACGATGAAGAACCAGCGCCTATTAGGCCCTGGAAAGCCACCTCGTCATATGACATATACATGGTGGACACCCCAAAAGAAGGAGATGGCGATGGAATAGCGGAGGATGACCCCTCCAAGAAACAGCCTAAGCGCCGGCGTCAGCGGCGCCGATCAAAATCCCGCCAAAACAAATACGGTGATTCCAGCACTGGAGATAATAATACTCCGGAGAGTGCCGAAGAAAACCCCCTCCAGCAAGATTTAGCACAGGAGGATGGAGAAACCAGCCCTCATGAGAGAGTGGCAGACAGAGAGGTCGAGGACGATAATTATATGCCTCCCTCCGAAGACGAGGCAAGCCTCGACGACGATGAATTTGTCGTGCCAGAGGATCCCGTCGAGCAAGAGCGTTTTCAACGCAGGCTTATGTCCACGGCAAGAAGCCTCAAGAAAAAATAGCAACAGCTTAGAGCTGATCAAGATTTGCTAGTCGATAGATGGACTGAAGTCCTTGCGGCCGAAGAGCATAAACTCGAACGCCCCTCCAAGAGCTACCCAAAGCGTAGGTTGCTACCCCGACTAGAGGAGGAAGCACTTAAACCTGCATCACCTGCACTCGAGACGGTAAATCGTCCACCTCGTGGCCGCGACAGAGAGGCCTCTCGGCCCTCCACTCAAGCCACACCCCGTACCAAGGCACGGGAAAATGCGCCGGACCTGCGAGATATGTTGGAGGACAAGGCAAGGCAACCAAGATCGATCTACGGATCGCATGGGCGCCCCATGACTCGAGACGGTAACCGTCACGCCGGCCAGAAATTCGGCAGGGCCGAACATAGTAGACAAGGCACATTGGAGCTACGTCGTGATATAGCCTAGTACAGAGGCGCCGCACACCCACTATGCTTCACAGACGAAATAATGGATCATCAAATCCCTGAGGGTTTCAAACCCGTAAACATCGAATCATACGATGGCACAACAGATCCTGCGGTATGGATCAAGGATTATCTCCTTCATATCCACAATGCCCGTGGCGATGATTTCCACGCCATCAAATACCTCCCACTCAAGCTTAAAGGACCAGCTCGGCATTGGCTTAACAACTTGCCAACAGGATCAATCAGTTGTTGGGAGGACCAGGAAGCCGCATTCCTCGACAATTTCCAAGGCACTTATGTGCGACCCCCAGACGCCGATGACCTAAGTCACGTAATTCAGCAGCTAGAGGAATCGGCCAGGCAATTCTGGACACGGTTCCTAACAAAGAAAAATCAAATAGTCGACTGTCCGGACGCTGAGGCCCTAGCAGCCTTCAAGCACAATATCTGTGACGAGTGGCTTGCCCGGCACCTTGGACAGGAAAAGCCAAATCTATGGCAGCACTCACGACACTCATGACCCGCTTTTGCGAGGGAGAAGACAGCTGGCTTGCTCGTAGCAACAACATGACCAAGAACCCTGGTAATTCGGATACCATGGACAGTAGTGGCAGGTCACGTCGCAACAAGCAGAAGCGCCGCATTAGCGGCGACAACGCTGAGGATACGACAGATAATGCCGGATTCAGAGGCTATAAATCTGGTCAGCGGAAAAAGCCATTCAAAAGAAATCCTAGGGGCCCATCCAGTTTGGACCAAATACTTGACCGCTTGTGCCAGATACATGGCACCCCCGAAAATCCGGCCAATCACACCAACAGGGATTGTTGGGTGTTCACGCAGGTAGGTAAGTTAAATGCCAAAAATACAGACAAGGGGCTGCATAGCGATGACGACGAAGAGCCCCGGCCGCCGAACAATAGTGGACAGAAGGGTTTTCCCCCACAAGTGCGGACGGTGAACATGATATACGCAACCCACATCCCCAAGAGGGAGCGGAAGCGTGCATTAAGGGACGTATACGCGATAGAGCCAGTCGCCCCAAAGTTCAACCCATGGTCCTCCTTCCCGATCACCTTTGATCGAAGGGACCATCTCACTAGCACCCGTCATGGCGGATTCGCCGCATTGGTTCTAGACCCAATTATTGACGGATTTCATCTCACTAGAGTCCTTATGGACGGCGGCAGTAGCCTGAACCTGCTTTACCAGGATACAGTGCGGAAAATGGCCATAGATCCCTCGAGGATTAGGCCCACCAAAATGACCTTTAAAGGCGTAATACCAGGTATAGAGGCCAACTGTACAGGCTCAGTCACACTTGAAGTGGTCTTCGGATCTCTAGATAATTTCCTAAGCGAGGAGTTAATCTTCGACATAGTCCCATTCGGCAGTGGCTATCACGCACTGCTCGGATGAACCGCATTCACCAAGTTCAATGCGGTACCGCACTACGCATACCTTAAGCTCAAGATGCTAGGCCCTTGAGGAGTAATTACGGTCAATGGAAACACCGAACGCTCCCTCCAAATGGAGGAGCACACGGTGGCCCTTGCAGCGGAAGTACAAAGCAGCCTCTTCAGGCAGTTCTCCAGTCCGGCCATTAAACGTCCGGACACCATCAAGCGTGCCTGGAGTAACCTACAACAAGACCGCTTGGCACGTTCCGAGCAGGCGTAGCAATGCGGCCCCAACCCCAGCCATCGCAAAAATGTGGCACCAGTACTTCGCGTACATAACTACGCCCTAGAAATACCATGGGTACAGGGGGAGGGGCACCATCATGGCACGCCCAAAACATGGGTTAAACCGCACCAGGGGCTGCCGATTTTTTAATTTTCTCTTACTTTCAGGACTCCACTCTTCGGAAGGCCTGTTCGGCAGTTCAATTGCCGCACAAACGATGCAAGAACCAGCGAAGCAGACAAGCCATGCCGCATTACGTAACTCCCAGGTGGTCTCTATCACGAGCAGTATACCTGTTTCGCATACCATTCCGCAGCCTGCCCCTGGAACGGACATGTTAAAATAGTCCAACCTTTTGCTTATCACATTATTTGTATCGTTCTGCTTTGATCGCAGCCCTTTTTAATAAACAATGCATAGCTCCTTTTTATTTTTGCATTACTCTTTTTTTTACAAATATATGTTCCTTAACGACATGTTGCACCCGTGCACTTCGGTACGGCCAAGATACGCCAGGGGCTTTAGTACCCCTCAACATGGTATGAGAAGTCCGAACACTTTAACAAGTGCGGCACCCCGAACTTATAGCATTATATGCATCGGCTCCGAATCATGTCTTGGGTCAATAGTTGGGTTTGCCCGACTCCTATGTTTTGGTGCCTTACGTTCCGCTATATCGTCTAAGGTAGCACTAGGAGAACCACTGCGATTGTGCCCCAGTTGAGCTGGGTCGAGCACCTCAGTGGAGAAAGCTAAAACGGACTATCATGATGAAGCGAGAGCTGGTCGCTATTCAAGAGGTTTTTCGAGTCCCTAAAGACTTATGCCGCTTAGAGCGAGGAGTCGGCTCTGTCCGGCCAAGGCGTGGATAGCACCCCGAACTCGGTCTTCCGAATACCAGGGGCTTCGCCGAAATTTAAAATTATAGAATTCTATGGCTAAGTGAGAGTGTTCACGCATTATAGTCCGATTGCCTTGTTCGCTGGGCTGAGCGCCTCCCTCGAAGGACCCAAACATGGGAAAAAGAGCGCTCAGGTTTATCCCCGAACACCCCAGCACTAGCGGCACGGGGGCAGAAGCCGACGACTCGCCATCTCTCAGAATTGATAAACAGCCGCACAGAAGGTAATATTTTAAATTCCAACAGCATTGCTTAGCGCATATGAACAAGTTTTCAGCGCACAGGACAAAACGAGCAAGTTTCACTCAAAAATTACATCCCTAGAACATTCATCCGCCACAAGGCAGGCACCCTTCAGAACATCCTTATAATAATTCTCGGGCTTGCGATGCCCTTTCCCCGGCGGTGGCCCGTCCTTCACAAGCTTCTCATCATCCAGCTTGCCCCAGTGCACCTTAGCACGGGCAAGGGCCCTATGGGCACCTTCAATGCAGACGGAGTGCTTGATGACTTCGAGCCTTGGATAGGCCTCCACCAGCCGCCGCACCAGCCCGAAATAGCTCCCAGGCAGAGCCTCTCCAGGCCACAGGTGAACTATGAGGCCCTTCATGGCCTATTCGGCCGCCTTGTGGAGCTCGACCGGTTGCTTCAGCTGGTCGCTCAGGGGCACGGGGTGTCCGGCCTCAGCATACTGAGACCAGAACACCTTCTCTATCGAGCTGCCCTCCTCGGCTCGATAGAATGTGGCGGCATCAGACACACTTCGGGGAAGATCTGCGAATGCTCCTGGAGAGCTCCGAATTCGGGTAAGTAACAAGTAACTCACGTTTATGTGTTTGCTTTGCATAGAGAATGCCTTACCCGCCGCTATCTTCTTCACCTCATCCAACTCCTGGAGGGTCTTCTAGGATTCGGCCTTGGCAGACTTGGCATTTTCAATAGCCGCCGCAAGCTCGGACGCTCGCGTCTTTGAGTCAAGCTCCAAACTCTCATGTTTTTTCATGAGAACCTGGAGCTCTTGCTGCACCTTGCCAACCTGGGCCTCGTACTTCTCCCGCTCGGTGCGCTCCGTGGCCGCCCTCTCCTCGGCCTCGACAGCGCTTGCTTAAGGGTCACCACCTCAGACGTGGCACCTACAATAACCACGATAATCCTGTCATTTTTTGCAATTGCACCTTTTTATATATATTTAAACAAGGTATTTCTTACCTTCATTTTCCTCGAGCTGCTTCTTGGCACGCCCGAGCTCTTGCTCGGACCGCTCGAGGTTCTGCTTTAGCGTGTCCACTTCCGCAGTCAGTGCGGCGGACGCAAGTAGAGAAGCCTGCATACGCATATTGACTCCTTTTTGTTAGACTCCTGCGAATTTCATTTGATCCTCTATTCGGCTTTTCTTCCTGAATGCGAAATAGAGCATCAGGGGCTACTGTCTATGCGGTAATATTATTTACACATTCTTTACTTACCTCAAAGCCAGTTAAAAGGCTAGTACAAGCTTCAGTCAGTCCGCTCTTGGCGGACTGAACCTTCTGGACCACCGCACTCATAATGGTGCGGTGCTCCTCGTCGATGGAGGCGCCTTGGAGCGCCTCCAACAGATTGTCCGGCGCCTCCGGTTGGACGGGGGTCACCGGCACGGTGGGCTTGCTCCTCTTGGACGGAGGTCCCCCACCGGACTCTGGAACCTTTGAAGATTCCGGAGCGGTGTTCGGCCTAGAGCCGGACTTGGAGCCCTGGGGGTTTCATCCCCTTTACTCCTGGAGTCCGGGAGGTCGCCTTGCGGCGCCTCCAGGACCACCTCCTCCCGGCTTGGAACCTGTTGAGACAGCACTTTGGCATCGTCCGTAGGGCGGGGGGAGGAAGCCGTCGGAAGAGAATTCACATCCAACGAGTCCAGTGAACCGCTCGACGATGCGTCGAGCCGGTCTTTGGGTGGGCTGCATAATCATATTCGACATAAGGGAAAGCTGTGCAATAAAGGAATACTATGAATTACTCTGGTATCCGAATACTTACGATTTCGCCAGGGGCTTGGCCCTGAGCGGCCACTCTTCTCCGCCGTCGTCGGCATCGATGGAGTAGTCCTGGGGAAGGGTTCTCCCCTTCTTGGACCCTCTGGCCTCCCCAGAGAGGGCGGCCTTCCTTTTCTTCTCTCCTCCCGCTGGAGGGGGAGAGGTCTCTTTTTCTTCCTCCTCGTCTTCACGGGAGGAATGCGCCTCGGAGCCATTGGGTGATGAACCCGACACCTCCTGGCGCCGGGCACTATTTCGAGTCCCCGTGGCCTTCTTCATGGCCTTCTTCTCCGGCACCACATAGGGTGCCGGAACCAGCAGCTTCGCCAAGCGGGCATCAGCTGGGTCTTCGGGCAAGGGAGCCAGACAGTCGATCTGTCCGGACCTTGCCTTCCAACTCTGTCAAAGGTAAGGGAGCTTAGATCCCACATTGAGTTAAACTATGAAAAACTAATACCCTGTAAAAAGGTACAAACAACTTACCGCGCTAGCATGACGCTGCGCGCTAAATCCGCAATCCACGGTGGCGGATGCGGGAGCCTCTGCGCCCTTGAAAAGCACCTTCCAGGCATCTTCGTACATAGTGTCGAAGAGCTTGCTCAGAGTTTGGTGCCGCGCCGGGTTGAACTCCCACAGATTGAAGGCCCGTTGTTGACACGGGAGGATCGGGCGGATGAGCATAACCTGGACTACGTTGACGAGCTTGAGCTGCTTGTCCACCAGGGTTTGGATGCATGTTTGCAGTCCAGTCACCTCTCCTTTGTTGCCCCACGACAGGCCTGTCTCTTTCCAGGACGTGAGCCGCGTTGGGGGTCCGGACCGGAACTCGGGGGCTGCGACCCACTCAGGGTCGAACGGCTCGGTGATGTAAAACCACCCCAATTGCCACCCCTTCAGGGTCTCCACAAAGGAGCCCTCGAGCCATAAGACGTTGGGCATCTTGCCCACCATGGCGCCTCAGCACTCCACCTGGTTGCCCCGCACCACCTTCGGCTTTACATTGAAAGTCTTGAGCCATATGCCGAAATGGGGGCGGATGCAGAGGAAAGCCTCGCACACGACGATAAACGCCGAGATGTTGAGAATGAAGTTCGGGGCCAGATCATGGAAATCCAGGCCGTAGTAGAACATGAGTCCCCGGACGAATGGGTGGATCGGAAAGCCCAGTCCGCGGAGGAAGTGGGGAAGGAACACTACCCTCTCATGGGCCTTGGGGTGGGGAGGAGCTGCCCTTTTTCGGGAAGCCGGTACGCGATGTCGTTAGACAAGTATCCGCCCTTCCTCAGTTTTTTGATGTGTCCCTCCGTGACGGAGGAGACCATCCACTTGCCTCCCACTCCGGACATGGCTGGAGAAGGTTGAGGTGGGGAGTGCGGACTTGGGCGCTGGAGCTCGAGTGCGCGAGAATGGATAAGCAAGGGAGGAAGAAGGCGTAGGTGAAAAGGTGGATCCTTATCCCCTTATATGGGTGGATGCAAGTACGTGTCCCCACCAGCCTGGTAAAACTCGCCTATCTCCAAGCGCGTAATCAATGGCGCGGTTGGGTTACCCACGCCTGTATTGATGAGAATCCCGGAATAAGGGGACACGATCTCTGCTTTAACAAGACGTGCCAAGGAAACCGCCTTGCATGACGCGCCGAGGTGGGATAATGAAACGACTCGAATAAAGGCTTGGCCGTGGTGTATCACACTACGGAATACGTCAGCAGATTAGATTTGTGTAAATATTATTTTCTCTATGGCAATATGTGGAAACTTATTTTGCAGAGCCGGACACTATCTTTGTGTTCAAAATATTCTATGAAGTACTTGGAGGAGGAACCCGCCTTGCAATGCCGAAGACAATCTGCGCGCCGGACTCGTCGTCATTGAAGCCTGGTTCAGGGGCTACTGAGGGAGTCCTGGATTAGGGGGTGTTTGGATAGCCGGACTATACCTTCAGCCGGACTCCTGGACTATGAAGATACAAGATTGAAGACTTTGTCCCGTGTCCGGAAGGGACTTTCCTTGGCGTGGAAGGCAAGCTTGGCGATACGGATATGCAGATCTCCTACCATTGTAACCGACTTTGTGTAACCCTAACCCTCTCCGGTGCCTATATAAACCGGAGGGTTTTAGTCCGTAGGATAACATAAACAACAACAATTATACCATAGGCTAGCTTCTAGGGTTTAGCCTCTCCGATCTCGTGGTAGATCTACTCTTGTACTACCCATATCATCAATATTAATCAAGCAGGACGTAGGGTTTTACCTCCATCGAGAGGGCCCGAACCTAGGTAAAACTTCGTGTCCCTTGCCTCCTGTTACCATCCGGCCTAGACGCACAGTTCGGGACCCCCTACCCGAGATCCGCCGGTTTTGACACCGACAGTGACCTAATGTTGTCCGGAGTCCAGGATGAGATCACGGACATGACGAGGAGTCTCGAAATGGTTTAGAGGTAAAGATTGATATATAGGATGATGGTATTCGGACAACGGAAGTGTTTCGGGATGCACCGGTTACTTATCGGGTCACCGGAAGGGGTTCCGGGCACCCCCGGCAAAAGATATGGGCCTTATGGGCCAAGAGGGGAAACACACCAGCCACAAAGGGGCTGGTGCACCTCCTCATATGGGCTGGCCAAATTGGAGTAGAAAAGGGGAAGGAGGAATGGAAAAAGGGAATAGGATTCCCCCTTCCCCCTCTTCCCTTCCTACTCCGAATAAGAATAGGAAAGGGGGGAGGCCGAATTGGGAGGACCCCAAGTAGGATTCCTCCTACTTGGGGTGCCCCCTTGGCTTCCTCTCCTCCCCTCCAACCTATATATATGTGGGGGGGGGGCACCGCTAGAACACACAACAAACATTCTTAGCCGTGTGCGGCGCCCCCCTCCACAGTTTACGCCTCCGGTCATATTCACGTAGTGCTTAGAGGAAGCCCTGCATGGATCACTTCACCATCACCATCACCACGCAGTCGTGCTGACATAACTCTCCCTCGACAGTTTGCTGGATCAAGAGTTCGAGGGACGTCATCGAGCTGAACTTGTACAGAACTCGGAGGTCCGTACGTTCGGTGCTTGATCGGTCGGAACGAGAAGAAGTTCGACTACATTAACCGCGTTAACAAACACTTCCGCTTTCGGTCTACATGGGTATGTAGACACACTCTCCCCCTCTCATTGCTATGCATCTTCTAGATAGATCTTGCGTGAGCATAGGGTATTTTTTAAATTACATGCTATGTTTCCCAACACAAAATACTAGAGAGACTGATGACCTACAAGTATAGGGGATCTATCTTGTCCTTTCGATAAGTAAGAGTGTCAAACCCAGTGAGGAGCAGAAGGAAATGAAAAGCTGTCAGGACCCCGATTCCAAGTCACATCAATCTAGCCGGTAACACCTCATATCACTTTGCGGCCTCACGCACGGTATTCCCACGGGTGTCGCCTTACCATGGCCCGGGACCGTTTGCGCCTTTTGGCTCACGTATATGATAGTGTCGCTAGCATCCATATGATAGAGAACCTGGGCTGATATGGCTAGTCGTGAACCCAAAGCGGCACTAACCTATGGGGACAGGCATACATGAATCACATCGAACATGTCGGTCAGCAGCGTGTGAATCCGGGGCTGTAGCACTGGGCTAACAGGACTCCGGGAACCCGGGCTGTAGCAAGCTAGGCAGGACTCCGAATGTCACCATGTGACAATACCCCAAAGGGATAGACACAGGAACAAAGTGAAACACATGCTGACCAGTCAAACATCCTGAGCAGTAGTGCTGGGCCAGCAGGACTCCGGTGAACCGGGCTGTAGCGGACTACTATGGCTCATGGAAGCACTAGACTACATTTCCCCATAAGAGAGGCTGCCAAGGATAAACAACTAGATTGTCGGATCCCACACATACCAAGCATTTCAACAATACACAATATGCTCGATATGTGTAAATACAACATGGCATCACAACAAAACTCTACAACTCAAGTACTTTATTTAAAGGCTCCGAGGAGCCATACATAACAAGTTCAGACAGGTAGGGGTCACATGACCCGACACTCAAGTCATACAAGCATACAAGCACATGCGGAAGCAAATAAGTCTGAGTACAGACACTAGAAAGAAAGAAGGCTTGACGAAGCTTGTCTATCTACATAGGCCCCTCCATGGCCAGAATCACCACCTGGGTGGCAAGTTACTCATCGACATCGAGGTCTACGTAAAACCCGTCGGAGGGGGCGGTGTTGTCGTCTGAAAACAGTAATTAAAGCAACATGAGTACAAAGGTACTCAGCAGGTCTTACAACAGATCCTACTATACATGCTCATTCTCAAGAATGTGGTGGAGTTATTGCAGCAAGCCAGCTTTGACTCTTGGCTAAGCTATCCTACAAGATACCACTTGTAAATTATTTTTCGCACACGAGTCCACTAATCACCAATGCAATACTCCACCGTGGATCCTCCCTCGTCATCCTACGAGAGGGCCATCCGCGGCTCTCACACTTATCTTGAGTCTTTTAGTAGTAACCATTAACTTGTCTATGAACTGTATAGGCAACCAAGTAGTCCTTTACCACGGGGTGTACTTCGTCACACATGTTTCCACCACTTAGCGTCTGCACATGACATGTGCTCGGCAGACTTCAAGCGAAAGCCAACGTGGGAATAGACCACGACCTGACTAATCGCACAAGTCTCCAGTCCAGGTTTATCGCCTATTCGGGTTCAATCTGCAAGGAAATCCGGCCGGGGTGTCCTCAATGGCCCCAAACAATGTGTACAGGGTCCCGAGACGCCAAACGGGCGCCCGGCATACCCGGCCACGGTGTATCTACCGCATCATAGCCCACCCCTAGGGTCAGCGCTACGCACGGTCGCCAACACATAACCTATAAACACCATAAACTAGTTGCAACTCCTGGACAGAGGACGAGAGGGGTCAGTAAGTCGAGCAGGGTCATATTTCAGGGCCTAATGTGTATTAGTAGCTGAATCTTAAATCACGCATACAGATCTCAGTTCTTAGGGATGGTCTCAATTTAACAACCCACCATTTACTCCTACATGGCCTCTCATCGATACCTTTACCAAAACATGTTCAACACATCCCTCACATTACCGACGTAATCATTTCACTCTAGCCCATCACCCAAATGAACCAGACCTGACACAACTCTAAGCATAGCAGGCATAGCAAGGTAGGAAACACATACATGGCTCAATCAACTCCTACACATGCTAGTGGGTTTCATCTAGTTACTGTGGCAACGACAGGTCATGCAGAGGATAAGGGTTCAACTACTACAGCACACAACAGTTTGAAACATTGTTGTCTTAATGCAGTAAATGAGAGCAGGAGCGAGAACATGGGATTGTATCGATATGATCAATGGGGCTGCTTGCCTGATGGAGTAGTAGTAGGGTACTGCCCTTCAGTTGGATACTCGGAAATATCCTCGGAGGCAGAACCTACCATGAAAGACACCACAGAACACAATCATCACATGGCAATATGCAACAATATGATGCATGCTATGACATGGCAATATGAGGTGTCCTACCTAATGCATTGTGAAACAAGCTGGTTTGAGTCTATTTGAATCAAGGATTCAAATGAAAGCTTATGTTCTTAAGCCATATAAGTGCATTAGCTTGTTTCACCTAAACAGCAAGGTTAAAGTGTTTTGTCATGCATGAAACCATTACAGATGGAAAGATTGAATTTTTCTGATCAAATTTCATATATAAATCTTTGCATTTGGAGTTACAGATTAAAAGTTATGAATTTTTTAAGTTTGTAATATTTTTTGGAATTTCCAGTATAAGAATAATTCCAGTAATTGAATTATTGTGTCAGCATTGTGTCAGGGTGATGTCAGCGGTCAACGGAGCCGGTCCAGGTCAAACCTGACCAGTGGGACCCGTGTGTCAGTAGTTAATTAACTAACTAAATTTAGTTAGTGCTAATCTAAGTTAATTAGCAGAGCGGTCCCACTTGTCATAGACTCAGGGGGAGTCAACCTGGGCCCACATGGGATCAACCAGGGTCAAACTCGCCGGCGTTTAGCCACCGGCGAGGCCAGATGCGGCTGAGCGGTGCGGGTTTCGTGCTTCGGAGACCAAAACAACGGCGGAGCACATCTACGTGATGCGGGGAGTGAGCCGCGTCGAGTGGTGGCAGTGGGTGGAGCTGGGGTGGCCAGAAACATCGCCGGCGACGACCTTGGCGGTCGCCGGAGTTCGGGCGAGGTCGAAACCGTCGCTATGAGGCACGGCGAGGTGTGTGGGGAGGTGCTATGGGATTCTGCGAGTGCGGTGAAGACGATGGCGTGCTACGAATCAAGCCAACGTGGCTGTGGCCACGACGGCGACGTGCGGTGGCGGCGGCGGGTGCGGCCGAGCTCGATGTAGTCGTTGTGGTGCTTGAGATCGAGAATGGGAAGGGGGAGGAGGTAGTTGGGCTCACGGCGATCACAACAAGGCAGACGGCGAGGTCGGGGACGAGCTGGTGCGGCGGTGACGGCGAAGGGGATCTCTGGCAGCGTTTGGTGAAGACGAGGTCGAAGAAGACGATTTAAAGTGTGCGAGTGCTCGGGGCTCGGCTAGCTCCACGAAGCACACAACGGCGGAGCTCGTGGACACGGCAGCGCGGCGCGGGGACGACGGTGGATGCGAGTTTCACGATGGCGCAGGCACGACAGCGTCGGCCATGGTGGGAGAGGGCGAGGGAGAGAGGCAGAGGAGTGAGCGAGGTGTCTGCGGGGTCGGGGCGGTGACGTGGAGCTCGCCTAGGTGTCCAGGGGCGAGGGCGGCAAATAGCTGACGCGCTGGCGAGCTCACGCATGCCGGCGTCACCTCCCTGCCTGCCTGGCAGGGACGAAACAGCTGGCTGGCACGGGCCAGCACAGTGCTGGGCCGCCAGGTGGGCCGGCTGGTGGCTTTGCCATGTAAGTTTGTTTCCCTTTTATTTTTTTCCTGTTTTCTTTATTTCTGCAAGTTTGTGGCTTTTCTAAAAATACTTAGGCATTTCCAAAAATCACCAAACTCCACACGCCCACTGTTTAGAACATATCCAACATGGAACATTTCAGTTTGGGATTATTTGGACATTTAAAATATTTAGTAGCATTTAAATGTCCAAATGCAAATAGCATATGGTTTAATCCAATGACCTTATGATGTCCTAGAAAAGTGTGCACCATTTTTGTCAAAGGTTCTAGACCAAGGCAAAGATGATGAACATTTTAGAAGGGCATTTCAGGTTCATTAAAAAAGATTTTAGTAAACCCTAGTTGGTTTGAGGGGGGTGCTGGGGGTTTTTGCCATCCCCAATTAAGTTTTTCTGGAAGAGTAGACATGATGCAACACTCTAATGCATGAACTAGTTAGGGTGTGACAAATTTTCAGTAACGTATTCTCTGCAAGCACTGAAATTATCGGTAATAGATAGTTTTGTGATAAGGTAATTTGTAACGGGTAACAAGTAATAAAAGTAAATAAGGTGCGGCAAGATGGCCCAATCCTTTTTGTAGCAAAGGACAAGCCTGGACAAACTCTTATATAAAGAAAAATGCTCCCGAGGACACATGGGAATTATCGTCAAGCTAGTTTTCATCACGTTCATATGGTTCGTGTTCGGTACTTTGATAATTTGATATGTGGGTGGACCGGTGCTTGGATACTGCCCTTCCTTGGACAAGCATCCCACTTATGATTAACCCCTATTGCAAGCATACGCAACTACAAAAGAAGTATTAAGGTAAACCTAACCATAGCATGAAACATATGGATCCAGATCAACCCCTTACGAAGTAACTCATAAACTAGGGTTTAAGCTTCTGTCACTCTAGCAACCCATCATCTACTTATTACTTCCCAATGCCTTCCTCTAGGCCCAATCAATGGTAAAGTGTCATGTAGTCGACGTTCACATGACACCACTAGAGGAGAGACATCATACATCTCATCAAAATATCGAATGAATACCAAATTCGCATGACTACTTATAGCAAGACTTCTCCCATGTCCTCAGGAACAAACGTAACTACTCACAAATCATATTCATGTTCATAATCAGAGGGGTATTAATATGCATAAAGGATCTGAACATATGATCTTCCACCAAATAAACCAACTAGCATGAACTACAAGGAGTAATCAACACTACTAGCAACCCATAGGTACCAATCTGAGGTTTTGGGACAAATATTGGATACAAGAGATGAACTAGGGTTTGAGATGAGATGGTGCTGGTGAAGATGTTGATGGAGATTGACCCCCTCCCGATGATAAAACGGAGAAGCTGTACGCGAGCAATTGATCTACAACATAGATATACAAACACTATCAGGACTAAGTTCATGATAAATTAAAGTTCAATTAATCATATTACTTAAGAACTCCCACTTAGATAGACATCCCTGTAATCATCTAAGTGATCACGTGATCCATATCAACTAAACCATGTCCGATCATCACGTGAGATGGAGTAGTTTTCAATGGTGAACATCTCTCTGTTGATAATATCTTCTATATGATTCACGCTCGACCTTTCGGTCTCCAGTGTTCCGAGGCCATATCTGCATATGCTAGCTCGTCAAGTTTAACCCGAGTATTTTGCGTGTGCAAAACTGTCTTGCACCCGTTGTATGTGAACGTAGAGCTTATCACACCCGATCATCACGTGATGTCTCGGCATGATGAACTATAGAAACGGTGCATACTCATGGAGAACACTTATACCTTGAAATTTAGTGAGAGATCATCTTATAATGGTACCGCCAAACTAAGCAAACTAAGATGCATAAAAAGATAAACATCACATGCAATTAAAATATGTGACATGATATGGCCATCATCATCTTGTGCCTTTGATCTCCATCTCCAAAGTACCGTCATGATCTCCATCGTCACCGGCATGACACCATGATCCCCATCATCTTGATCTTATCAACGTGTCGTCACATGGTCGTCTCGCGAACTATTGCTTTTGCAACTATTGTTATTGCATAGCGATAAAGTAAAGCAATTGTATGGCGCTTGTATCTTATGCAATAAAGAGACAACCATAAGGCTACTGCCAGTTGCCGATAACTTTAACAAAACAGGATCATCTTATACAAAAATTTATATCTCATCACGTCTTGACCATATCACATCACAACATGCCCTGCAAAAACAAGTTAGACGTCCTCTACTTTGTCGTTGCAAGTTTTACGTGGCTGCTACGGGCTGAGCAAGAACCGTTCTTACATATGCATAAAAAACCACAACGCGGTATAGTGATTGCTTTTTGATCTTCAGAAAGAACCATGTTCATTGAATCCGATTCAACTAAAGTTGGAGAAAATGACACCCACCAGCCACCTGTGTGCGAAGCACGTCGGTAGAACCTGTCTCGCGTAAGCGTACGCGTAATGTCGGTCTGGGCTGCTTCATCCAACAATACCGCCGAATCAAGAAACAACTAGTGATGGCAAGCAATATGTATATACCTACGCCCACAACTCCTTTGTGTTCTACTCGTGCATATAACATCTATGCATAAACCTGGCTTGGATGCCACTGTTGGGGAACACAGTAATTTCAAAAAAATTCCTACGCACACGCAAGATCATGGTGATGCGTAGCAACGAGAGGGGAGAGTATCGTCTATGTACCCTTGCAGACCGTAAGCGGAAGTGTTATGACAACGCGGTTGATGTAGTCGTACGTCTTCACGATCGACTGATCTAGTACCTAAGATACGACACCTCCGCCATCTGCACACGTTCACCTCGGCGACATCCCACGAACTCACGATCCAGTAGAGCTTCGAGGGAGAGTTTCGTCAGCACGATGGTGTGATGACGGTGATGATGTTGCTACCGGAACAGGGCTTCGCCTAAGCACCGTTATGATATTACCGAGGTGGATTATGGTGGAGGGGGGCGCCGCACACGGCTAAAAGATCAATGATCAACTTGTGTGTCTATGGGGTGCCCCCTCCCCCTTATATAAAGGAGTGGAGGAGGGGAGGGCCGGCCCTCTCTATGGCGTGCCCCAAGGGGGATTCCTACTCCTAGTAGGAGTAGGTTTCCCCCCTTCCCTAGTTGGAGTAGGAGAAGAAGGAAGGGGGAGAGGAGAAAGGAAAGGGGGGGCTCCCAATTCGAATTGGGCTAGGGGGGCACGCTTCCCACCTTTTCCTTCCCTCTCCTCTTTTCCACTAAGGCCCAATAAGGCCCATATACTCCCCCGGGGGTTCCGGTAACCTCCCGGTACTCCGGAAAATGCCCGAACTCATCCGGAACCATTCCGATGTCCAAACATAGGCTTCCAATATATCAATCTTTACGTCTCGACCATTTCGAGACTCCTCGTCATGTCCGTGATCAAATCTGGGACTCCGAACTACCTTCGGTACATCAAAACACATAAACTCGTAATACCGATCATCACCGAACGTTAAGCGTGCGGACCCTACGGGTTCGAGAACTTTGTAGACATGACTGAGAGATGTCTCCAGTCAGTAACCAATAGCGGAACCTGGATGCTCATATTGGCTCCTACATATTCTACGAAGATCTTATCGGTCAAACCGCATAATGGTATACGTTGTTCCCTTTGTCATCGGTATGTTACTTGCCGAGATTCGATCGTCGGTATCTCAATACCTAGTTCAATCTCATTACTGACAACTCTCTTTACTCGCTCCGTAATGCTACATCCCGTAACTAACTCATTAGCTACATTGCTTGCAATGCTTATTGTGATGTACATTACCGAGAGGGCCCACAGATACCTCTCCGACAATCGGAGTGACAAATCCTTATCTTGATCCATGCCAACTCAACAAATACCATTGGAGACACCTGTAGAGCACCTTTATAATCACCCAGTTAAGTTGTGACGTTTGGTAGCACACAAAGTGTTCCTCCGGTATTCGGGAGTTGCATGATCTCATAGTCATAGGAACATGTATAGTTATGGAGAAAGCAACAACATCAAACTAAACGATCATCGTGCTAATCAAACGGATGGGTCAAGTCAATCACATCATTCCCTAATTATGTGATCCCGTTAATCAAATGACAACTCATGTCTATGGTTAGGAAACATAACCATCATTGATTCAACGAGCTAGTCAAGTAGAGGCATACTAGGGACACTCTGTTTGTCTATGTATTCACACATGTACTAAGTTTTCGGTTAATACAATTCTAGCATGAATAATAAACATTTATCATGATATAAGCAAATATAAATAACAACTTTATTATTGCCTCTAGGGCATATTTCCTTCAATAAAAGCATGATGCAAAATGGACGTATCACCTCCCCCAAGCTTAGACCTCGCTTGTCCTCAAGCGGAAGCCGGTATTGAAAAATATGCCCGCATGTTTAGAGATAGAGGTGTCGATAAAATAAAATATGGACATGAGGGCATCATGATCATTCTTATAACAGCAACACACACACACACACACACATATATATATATATATATATATATATATATATTGTCATATGATTTCTTATGCTAAAGTAACAATTCATTCACAATTTCAAGTATGAATCAGAAACTTCATTGAAAACTAACAAACTATAATCTCAGTCATTGAAGCAATTGCAATTTATCATAACATCAGAAAGAGTCAATATCAGAGCTTTTCAGCAAGTCCACATACTCAACTATCATTTAGTCTTTCACAATTGCTAACACTCACACAATATTTATGGGTATGAAGTTTTAATCAGACACAGAGAAAGATAGGGGCTTATAGTTTGCCTCTCAACCTTTTACCTCAAGGGTAATGTCAACAATAATAATTCATGAAAACTCACATCCGATTAGCTATATATATTAGGATCTTTCCAACACATTGTTCTTGCCAAAGGATAAAATGTAAAAAGGAAAGGTGAAAATCACCATGACTCCTGTATGAAGTATAAGACAAGAATAAAAGATAGGCCCTTCGCAGAGGGAAGTAGAGGTTCTCATGTGCTTTTATTGTTGGATGCACAAAATCTTAATGCAAAAGAACGTCCCTTTATATTGCCACTTGTGGTATGGACCTTTATTATGCAGTCTGTCGCTTTTATTTCTTCCACATCACAAGATCGTATAAAGCTTATTTTCTCCGCACTAATAAATCATACATATTTAGAGAGCAATTTTTATTTCTTGCAACAATGACAACTTACTTGAAGGATCTTACTCAATCCATAGGTAGATATGGTGGACTCTCATGGCAAAACTGGGTTTAAGGATATTTGGAAGCACAAGTAGTATCTCTACTTGGTGCAAAGAATTTGGCTAGCATGAGAGGAAAGGCAAGCTCAACATGTTGGATGATCCATGACAATATAATTTATTTCGGATGTAAGAAAACATAACCCATTACATTGTCTTCCTTGTCCAACATCAACTCTTTAGCATGTCATATTTTAATGAGTGCTCACAATCATAAAAGATGTCCAAGATAGTATATTTATATGTGAAAACCTCTCTTTCTTTATTACTTCCTATTAATTGCAACGATGACCAAAACTATGTTTGTCAACTCTCAACAACTTTTATTCATCATACTCTTTATATGTGAAGTCATTACTCTCCATAATATCCATATGATCTCTTTATTTCTTTTTATACTTACTCTTCTCTTTACTTTTATTCCCTCCAGATCATAGCAAGATAGCAAAGCCCTTGACTCAACACTAATCTTTATTCTATATAGCTCACAGACTCGATTACATAGAAGGATCATAAAGCAAAACTAAAAACTAGATCATACCAAAACTTTATTCTACTAGATCAAGATATTACCAAAAGGATCAAACTAAGAAAAACGGTAATGATAGGAGTGTGATGGTGATACGATACCGGGGCACTCCCCCAAGCTTGGCAGTTGCCAAGGGGAGTGCAGCTTGGTAGTTGCCAAGGGGAGTGCCCATACCCATGTATTTATATCTCTTTCCTCAGGGGTGGAGGAGATGGTGATGATGATGATAATTGTGCCTTCAGCTTTTTCATGTTGTAATTGAGAAGAGAAATCTCCTCCTTTAAATCATCGACCTCCAATTCCAGCTTCAAGATCTTGTCGCATAAATCTCCTTTGCTTTTCTGCCGAAAACGAGAAGGAATAGAGCGGTTGTTAGACAGTTTAGCCCTCTTGGGGAGACTGGACTTCTTGAACTTCACGTGCATATCCCCAGGTTGAGGTAGAGGAATATCCTCCTCCTCCGAACTTGAATCATTGATCATCCTCAAGTGAGCTTCCTCTTCATCATCCATAGTTCAACAACAAGGAGATAGGTCCCCATAGGTCTTTGGGTCAGCAATGAGATGTGAGACATAGCTCTCTCCGCCAGAGTCTTGAGATGACATCGGCTCTAGATCTGCGGCAGAAACAACTCGAAACAAAAATAGAGGATAATCACGTGGTACGGTGGTCAAAACGTTCGGGAGATTATATAATGAATTTTTACCGACCAAAAGAAGTATCGCACAAGAAAACGGAGTCTGGAGAGCGCACGTGGTGGCCATGAGGCAGGGGGCATGCCCAGGGGGGTAGGGCGCGCCCTCCACCCTCGTGGACGCCTCGTGCCCTTCCCGGACTACTTCTTATTTTCCTATTTTCTTAAATATTCCAAAACAGAGAAAAATTGCTATTAGAACTGTTTTGGAGTCGGTTTACTTACCGTACCACATACCTATTCCTTTTCGGAGGCTGAAACGTTCTGGAAAGTGTCCTTTATGTATTCCTCCGGGGTTACGGTTTCGATAACATTAGTTTCAACATTTATAGGATTACCTGAGTATAATGTTTGATTCTTTGACCGTTCACCACCCTCGGATTTGTGCCTTCGAAGTTGTTGATTTTTATGGCACCGGAATGATAAACCTCCGCGATGACGTAAGGACCTTCCCATTTAGAGAGGAGTTTGCCTGCAAAAAATCTTAAACGAGGTTTGTCTAACAATACATAATCACCTACATTAAACTCACGTTTTTGTATCCTTTTGTCATGCCATCTTTAACTTTTTCTTTAAACAGTTTGGCATTCTCATAGGCCTGGGTTCTCCATTCATTAAGTGAGCTAATTTCAAATAATCTCTTCTCACCGGCAAGTTTGAAGTCATAGTTGAGCTCTTTAATGGCCCAATATGCCTTATGTTCTAGTTCGAGAGGTAACTGACATGCTTTTCCATAAACTATTTTATACGGAGACATACCCATAGGATTTTTATATGCAGTTCTATAAGCCCATAATGCATCATCAAGTTTCTTGGACCAATTCTTTCTAGATCTATTAACAGTCTTTTGCAAAATTAATTTAAGCTCTCTATTACTAAGTTCTACTTGACCACTAGACTACGAGTGATACGGGGATGCAACTCTATGATTAACATCATACTTAGCAAGCATCTTACGAAAAGCACCATTAATAAAATGTGAACCACCATCAGTCATTAAGTATCTAGGGACTCCAAACCTCGGAAAAATAACTTCTTCAAGCATCTTAATAGAGGTGTTATGATCAGCACTACTAGTTGGAATAGCTTCTACCCACTTAGTAACGTAATCAACAACAACTAAAATATGTGTATACCCATTAGAGGAAGGAAATGATCCCATATAATCAAAGCCCCAAACATCAAATGGTTCAATAACAAGTGAATAATTCATAGGCATTTCTTGACGTCTACTAATATTACCAATTCTTTGACATTCATCACAAGACAAGACAAACTTACGGGCATCTTTAAAAAGAGTAGGCCAATAAAAACCGGATTGCAATACCTTATGTGCAGTTCTATCTCCAGCATGGTGTCCTCCATAATCCTTGGAGTGACACTTGCATAGGATCTGTTCCTATTCATGCTCAGGTACAGAACGTCTAATGACACCATCTACTCCTTCTTTATAAAGGTGTGGGTCATCCCAGAAGTAATGTCTTAAATCATAGAAAACCTTTTTCTTTTGTTGGTATGTGAAACTAGGTGGTATAAATTTAGCAACAATGTAATTAGCATAATCAACATACCATGGAGCCATATGAGAAGCATTTGACAGCTAATTGTTCATCAGGAAAGCTATCATCAATAGGTAGTGGGTCATCAAGAACATTCTCTAACCTAGGCAAGTTGTCTGCAATGGGGTTCCCCGCTCCCTTTCTATCAATAATATGCAAATCAAATTCTTGTAGCAAGAGAACCCATCTAATAAGTCTAGGTTTAGCATCTTTCTTTTCCATAAGATATTTAATAGCAGCATGACCAGTGTGAACAGTTACTTTAGAATCAACAATATAAGGTCTGAACTTATCACAAGCAAATACAACTGCTAAAAATTCTTTTTCAGTAGTAGCATAATTTCTCTGGGCATTGTCCAGAGTCTTACTAGAATATTGGATAACATTTAATTTATTATCAACTCTTTGTCCTAGAACAGCACTGTCGGATTTCGGGTTCCGGCAGACCCTTGAGGCTCGAACACTGGGGTGCGCGCGGTGATCTCTCCCCTATCGATCTACGTCCAATCTCCTCGTGTGATCTAAGCTGGAAACAACGAACAACACAAGGGACACGAGGTTTTTACTGGTTCGGGCCACCGTTGTGCTGTAATACCCTACTCCAGTGTGTGGTGTGGTGGATTGCCTCAGGGGCTGATGATGAACAGTACAAGGGAAGAACAGCCTCGCGAGAGGTGTTCTTGAGCCGGTGCGATGAACTGTTTGGGTGAGTTCAGTCGCCTCTCTCTCTCTCCTAGGGCTCTACCAGATCTCTAGATGTCCTCCTACTCTGTGGTGGCTAGCTCTATTTATAGAGGCACTGGGCCTCTCCCCAAATAATGAGCGGGAAGGGCGCCAACAATTGGCCATTTTGAAGGGGAACGTCTAGTACAAGTTATCTTGACCAAAGGTGGTCTTCGGCTGCCAAAAGCACTGGTGGTGACGCCGTCTTGGGTTCCACGGTGACCTCCGTCCTGCTGCTCTACTGGTCTTGGTCTCGTTGCACCAGAATGGTAACCTTTGCCCGATGCCTTCACCTGTGCTTGCCCCCTTTGCACCAAAGGGGAAACAAGGACACTGTGCAGGCTTCTTCGTCTCGATCGTCATGGCTTGCGTCACAGGCTCCTCGCGAGGTACCTCTGCCTTGATCTCTCCGCCTCCTCGTGAGCCTGCCTGATGAGGCTGCCTCTGAGGAAGCTTCCGGTCATCCACCCCGCGAGGCTTGGCCCCTCGCGAGGGTCTTGAGCTTGAGCTGATGAAGATGGGCCACGCTGGGCCCCCACTTGAGCCACGCCGCAGGCCGCAGGCAGGCAAGTTTGGGGACCCCCGTTCCCAGAACGCCGACAGTAGCCCCCGGGCCCAAGGCGGGCCCAGGCTTGGCCTAGCAGGGAAGTGAAGGGGCGCCACGTGGGCGTATGCACTTCCCCATGACGCCTCGGCGACCGCACGACTTGACAAGTCCCTGCATGCAGGGAAACCGGTCATGATTACCTGCGATCGTGGTGCTCCGTGGTTGGCCTCCTCCGCTATAAGTACGGGGCTGTGCGAGCCCCTTCAGCTCATCCCTTCCTGCTGCTCCTTCTCTTCTTCTAGGCTACTCGTCGTTCCCATGGCTCCAAAGAGATTCTCGGCCACGGAGAAAGGAAAGGCCCGTCAGGCAGGGCCTGACTCCCCCCCGACCAAGCGCGGTCGAGGCCGCCCTTGCAAGTATTCCACGGTCCCCGTAGTGGCCTCCCGCAGCCATGGAGGCGGTTCCCTGTGCGATGGTGAGCGCACGGTTGCCTATGGGGGGCACGCTGTGGCTGCGCGCCCCCCTAGGCCGCGCTTTCGCTCTGCGGAGCTGCTGCCGGAGTTCGTCGTGTGGTTAGCGGACCCAACCAGCACCCAGCTCTAGCTCCCCCGTTTCTTCGTAGGTGAACTGCCGACCAGTGCCCGGTGCGGCCTCTGGCTCCAGGTAGACGGCTGCTGCAGCAGGGCCTCCTGGGCTTTGCTGGATGTCTCCATCTCTGGGAATGGGGCCCTGACCCGCGGCTGACAAACCTTTGCCCGCACGCGTGGCCTGAATCGGCGGTGCACCCTGCACTTCAAGTTCGATGGCGACGTCACCCTCTATGTGAGGGTGTTCGGGGGAAGACGGTCGCCGTGCTGGGTGTTGCCCCGAAGACGACGACCGCGGCTGCCTGCCCAGCCCCGGTACCGACCAGGATGAGGACGGCGACAGGCGTACATGCGGCGGTGCTCGGGGTTCACTAAGCTTCGGCAACTCCCTCTCAGGCAGCAGCTCCTCCAGCGGTGGCCGCTACCAGCCCCCGCACTGTCACGCCCGCCTGGGTGAAGGTAGTGGGTCAGCCCGCCATCGCTCCCCGGTGAAGTGAGAGGAGGGATCCGCCTAAGCCCCAGGAGCATCTCAAACCTTCGCCGTGGGTTGGTGCAGGACGGACCGCGCCCATTTTGTTTTTCTTCTTTTCCTGCGCAGAAATAGAAGGTAGTATAGGGCCCCGTGGGGGCGTGTTAGAACTGCTGCTGTTAACCATTGCGCCGCTTCCGCTATTTTCGCGCTGTGTTTCCGCACCGTGCACCCATGTGCGGGAATTATTTTAGCTCGGTGAGGCTTGACGCGGTCCTCGCCTCCCGAGGCCGTGGCCTCGCCATGCGCGTCGTGCCCTGCAAGGATTAGTAGGAGGGGTAACTTTCGGTCTTGGTTATGGGGGCGATCGGCCCAGGTCCTGCGCTTGTGTCGCGTTGCCCGTGGGGCACGGACTGGGAGGGGTGCTCCCGCAGAGGACTCAGATAGGAAAGCTCCAAACGATCGGGGCAGAAAACACTCGCGAGGGCGCCTGCGAACCTCCGTCGCGAGACTTGTGCGAGAGAAAACGAGGCAAGCGAGTGAAAAAGACAAATAGTCACAAGCCGGGAACGCCAACAGCTCCAATAAAACTTCAAACGGGAATAAACAAGCCAACTGCGGAAAGCAAATGGAAAAGCCGCGTCCGACACCTATTCTAGTCTTCGACGTCTTCTCACCAGCGCGGAGCTAAGTGCTGCCACTGGGCGTGGGCCCCCGAGGCCCGAGGGCGGCACTCCGGAGACTCCGGGGCGTGTACAGCCCCACTCATTATTACGTGAGAGTGTCACGGGAGGCAAGCTTCACATGCATTGGCCTTCTTCATAGGCGCCGGGCCTTTCTCGAAATGCGGAAGCTTCACAACATTTGCCTTCTTCACAGGCACCGGGCCTTTCCCAAAACATGGCAGCTTCACAGGCATTTGCCTTCTCCACAGGCACCGGGCCTTTCCCAAAACACGGCAGCTTCACAGGCATTTGCCTTTTTCACAGGCACCGGGCCTTTCCCAAAACATGGCAGCTTCACAGGCATTTGCCTTCTTCACAGGCACCGGGCCTTTCCCAAAACACGGCAGCTTCACACGCATTTGCCTTCTTCACAGGCACTGGGCCTTTCCTAGGCGCTAGGCCTCGCTCAGGGGTAGCACCTCCGGAGATGTTGAATGTTCCACGTGTTCTGGATGGGTACCCCCTCCATGGTCTCCAAGTGCACGGAGCCAGGCCTGGAGACATGAACAACCTTGAATGGGCCCTCCCACATGGGAGAGAGCTTGTGCAGCCCCTCCCTGGAGAGAACCCGTCTGAGCACGAGATCCCCTACCTCAAGAGTTCTGGGGCGGATGTTGCGGCAGTGGTATCGTCGCAGCGCCTGTTGATACCTTGACGCTCGTAGTACGGCTTCTCGATGGAGTTCCTCCCCCAGCACGAGATCCGTCCCCCGCATGGCGTCCTGCTGCGTCTCGTCGAACGCCAGGACCCGTGCGGAGCGATGCCTGACCTTGTGAGGGAGAACAGCCTCTGCCCCATAGACGAGGAAGAACGGGGTCTCGCCAGTCGGCTTGGTCGCAGTGGTGCGGATTGACCACAGCACGGACTAGAGCTCATCATACCAGCCCCTGCCACAGGCCTCCAGCTTCTTCTTGAAGGTCCTGGCTTTGAGGGCCCTCAGGACCTCCGCGTTGGCTCGCCCGGCCTAGACGTTGCTCCGGGGGTGTGCTACCGAAGCGTAGCATATCAGCGTTCCAAGGTTATCACAGTATGTTTTGAAGAGATTACTGGTGAATTGCGAACCGTTGTCGGTGATGATGCGGTTGGGCACCCCAAATCAGCTCACGAGGCCCTTGATGAACTTGACCGCAGAGCCTACCGGGATTGTGCGGACGGCTTCCACCTCAACCCACTTGGTGAACTTGTCCATAGCGACATAGAGGTAGCGATAGCCCCCTGGTGCCCGAGGAAACGGGCCCAGAATGTCCAGCCCCCAAGCTGCGAATGGCCATGAGAGGGGTATAGTGTGTAGACCTCCCGCGGGCTGATGGATCTGCTTAGCGTGAAACTGGCAGGCCTCACAAGCCTTCACCAGCTCAACGGCGTCGTTGAGCGCCGTGGGCCAGTAGAACCCACTACGGAACGCCTTGCCGACAAGGGTTCGTGACGACAAGTGGTGCTCGCAGTCTCCGTCGTGTATGTCCGCCAGCAGCTCCTTCCCTTGCTCTCGGGAGATGCAACGTAGGGACACGTCATTTGGTCGCTTCCTGTAGAGCTCTCCGTCCTTGATGCAATAAGCTGTGGCCTGCCGCGCCACACGCTCCGCTTCCTCCTTGTTCTCCGGCAGAGTCCCTTGCATCAGGTAGTTCTTGAGCTCCAGGATCTGACACCCTTCCTGAGGCCCCAACGCCAGGAGTAGGCGTGCCCATGAGGCCAGGCCGCAGACCGGGGTTCCTGAGGCGGGCGACTGAGGGAGCTCCTCCCTTGGTTGCGCCGTGCTCGACAGTGACGGCACCGCCGAGGGTTTGAAGAGCCGCTCCTCGAAGACGCCTGGCTCCTGAGGCAGCCGCCTAGATGCCCTCTTGGCAATGTCATCAGCCTCCTGATTGGTGCCGCGAGGCACATGTTGCAACTCGAGCCCCCAGAACTGTTTCTCCATCTTGCGAACCTCAGCGAGGTACGCCTCCATGTGCTCGTCCTTTGGCTCGTATATCTTGTTGGAGAAGTTGACGAGGAGCTGCGAATCACCCTTGATGATGAGGCGCTTCACCCCTAAAGCAATTGCGGCCTTCAAGCCTGCTATCAGGCCTTCGTACTCCGCTATGTTGTTGGAGACCTTTTCTCCGTGCTGGAAGCAGAGTTGTACGGCGTAGTAGAGTTTGTCCTGGGTAGGGGATATGAGCACTGCGCCAGCTCCCGCACTGTGTCGGGAGAATGCCCCATCGAAGTACAAGACCCAACCATCCGGTGCTTCACTTCCCGGGGAAAGTGATTGGTCTTCGCCAGCCTCGAGACCCGGCGCTTCTGCCCATTCTGCCACGAAATCCGCAAGTGCGACTCCCTTGATGAGTCTGGTCGTACTGAATTCTAGCTGAAATGTCTGTAGTTCAATGTTCCATTCAGCAACCCTTCCAGCGGAGTTAGGGCTCCTGAGCACTCTTTCCAAGGGGTATGCTGAGACGACTTTGATGGGATGGCCTTGGAAGTAGTGGCGCAGCTTGCGTGAGGCCACTAGTAGCACGAGGAGGAGTTTTTGAGGCATGGGATATCGTGCCCTTTCGTCCCGCAGCACCATGCTGACAAAGTACACGGGATGCTCGACGAGGTTGAGGGTGCTGGCGCAGCTTGCGTCCTCTAGAGGTCGAGGCGTCTCTTGAGACGACGGAGCTCCCAGCGCTTGGTCGCCTGAAGAGGCCTCTCCTGCTCCGGGTGCGTTCTCCTGCTGCGGCTGTTCCTTTCTGGCTGCGGTTGCGGCCTTCGCGAGGCCCTCCTGGCTCTGCTTTGCTTCAGTTTGGACGGTCGATGCGGCCTTGGCACAACGCTCCTCCCTGACCGCCACCAGGGCTGCGCTAGTGGAGTAGGGGGTGGCCACAAGGTAGAGCACCAGGGGCTCCCGAGGACGTGGAGCTACCATCACTGGTGGGCTGGTAAGGTACCTCTTGAGGTCTTGGAATGCCTTGTCGGTCTCTTCAGTCCATTCGAAGGGGCCCTTTTTCTTCATCAGCTTGAAGAAGGGCATCGCTCGTTCCCCCAGCTTGGAGATGAAGCGCCCCAACGCAGTTACACGCCCGGTGAACTTCTGCATTTCTCTGAGGGTCCTTGGCAGGCTCATGTCTTCGACTGCCCTAACCTTCTCCGGGTTGGCCTCGATGCCCCTGTGGGACACGAGGAAACCCAGGAGCTTGCCCGAGGGGACTCCAAACACGCACTTCCCCGGGTTGAGCCGTAGGTCCACTTCGTTGAGGCTCACAAAGGTTTCTTCCAGGTCCTGTATCAGGGTTCTTGCCTCACGAGACTTCACCACAATGTCATCGACGTAAGCTTCAGCGTTCCTCCCGAGCTGCCCGCCTAAGGCGATGTGCATCAGCCGCTGAAAGGTCGCGCCTGCATTGCACAACCCAAATGGCATGCACGTATGGCAGTACACTCCACACAGGGTCAGGAAAGCTGTCTTTTCCACGTCTTCTACTGCCATCTTGATCTGGTGATAGCCCGAGAAGGCATCTAGGAAGCACAATAGGTCACAGTCTATGGTGGAGTCGACTATCTGGTCAATGCGGGGGGAGCGTAAATGGATCCTGCGGGCAGGCCTTGTTGAGGTTGGTGAAGTCAACACACATGCGCTCATTTCCTCCCTTTTTTGGCACAACGACCGGATTAGCCAGCCAATCAGGGTAGCGGACCTCACGGATAACTCCTGCCGCCTCTAGCTTCTGGGTCTCTTGAACGATGAAAGCCTGTTTCTCAGTGGACTGCCACCTTGCCTTCTGCTTCACGGGGCGCACATTGGGGCACACGTTGAGGTGATTCTCAATCACATCCCTTGGGACCCCTACTAACTGATCAGGTTCCCACATGAACACCTTCTTGTTCGCACGCAGGAACCTCACCAGGGCCTTCTCTTGCTCGGGCTCGAGGTTGGCCCCTATGGTGAAGGTGGCGTCAGTGGATCCGTCCTCGTCGACTGGTACCTGCTTGGTTTCTGCCTTGTCTTGGGTGAATAGCTACTTCTTTTTAGCCGGCGCAGCCCCCTTGGGCTCAAGGGCATTGGTGCTAGTGGGCTGCGCCATCGCGGCCGCCCAGAAAACAAGCTGCAGCACCTGCAGCACATCCCTTGTGTCTCCTGACACGGTGAGGACGCCGCTGCTCCCAGGCATCTTCATGAGGTTGTACGCCGGGTGAGTTGCTGCCATGAACTGAGCCAAGGCCGGATAGCCGAGGATGGCGTTGTAGGGGAGGCTGATGGGGGCGACGTCGAAGTCTATCAGCTCCGTGCGGAAGTTGTCGTAGGTGCCGAAGGTCACTGGGAGGCGGATCCGTCCCAAGGAGGCGGTGGAACCGGCTCCGATGCCCGAGAAAGGCCTGCTGGGTTGGAGCCGCTCCAGCGGCACGTGGAGGAGACTAAAGGCCTCCATCGAGAGCACGTTGAGGCCGGCACCGCCGTCGATGAGGGTCCTGGTGACGGCCACTTGGCAGATGGTGGGAGTGCACAGCATCGGGAGCGCGCCCGAACCGATGGGGTTGAAGGGGTGATCCTCCGAGTCAAAGGTTAGATCGGCCTCGGGCGCCACCCAGCCCGGGGGGGCTTCTCGGCGCTTGGAGGCGGTGCTAATCCGGCGGGTGAACGGCTTGATGTGTTGGCTGGATGGTGGTGCCTGGGAGCCACCCAGGAGATCTACGACGATGAGCGGCGCCAGTGCGGCAAAACAAGCGAGGAAGAGGTCGTGCAGCTCCTCCCAGGAGGTGACAGAAGCCGTCGGCATGTGGAGGAGCCACACGCGTGGGACACCGGCGAGGGCCATGGGTAACCAGTTGGCCATCACCCGGTCGTCGCCCCCAGCTCTGAGGACGGCCTCCCCGTACGCCAGCAGGAAAATCATCGGGTCCGTCGCGCCGTTGTAGCGCAGCGGCATCTCGGGCTTGAACTTGCATGGCCACTGCACCTGTCGCAAGGTGGGGGCCAAGGCCTGGAGCCCCCTGGCCCAAGTGCCAGCATCCGTTGCTGGAGCGGGCGGCGCGTTGTCCGCCATGAGGACGGAATGCGATGTTGGGGGAGAGCGGGTCGTCGGGAGGGAGGACTCCAGTGCACCCCTACCTGGCGCGCCAAATGTCGGATTTCGGGTTCCGGCAGACCCTTGAGGTTCTAACACTGGGGTGTGGGCGGAGATCTCTCCCCTACCGATCTACGTCCAATCTCCTCGCGTGATCTAAGCTGGAAACAACGAACAACACAAGGGACACGAGGTTTATACTGGTTCAGGCCACCATTGTGGTGTAATACCCTACGCCAGTGTGTGGTGTGGTGGATTGCCTCAGGGCCTGATGATGAACAGTACAAGGGAAGAACAGCCTCGCGAGAGGTGTTCTTGAGTCGGTGCGATGAACTGTTTGGGTGAGTTCAGTCGCCTCTCTCTCTCTGCTAGGGCTCTACCAGATCTCTAGATGTACTCCTACTCTGTGGTGGCTAGCTCTATTTATAGAGGCCCAGGGCCTCTCCCCAAATAATGAGCAGGAAGGCCGCCAACAATTGGCCATTTTGAAGGGGAACATCTAGTACAAGTTATCGTGACGAAAGGTGGTCTTGGGCTGCCAAAAGCACTGGTGGTGACGCCGTCTTGTGTTCCACGGTGACCTCCGTCGTGCCGCTCGGCTGGTCTTGGTCTCGTTGCACCGGAATGGTAACCTTTGCCCGATGCCTTGGCCTGTGCTTGCCCCCTTCGCACCAAAGGGGAAACAAGGACACTGCACAGGCCAGCGCCCGCCTGGTCTCGATCGTCATGGCTTGCGTCACGGGCTCCTCGCGAGGTACCTCTGCCTTGATCTCTCCGCCTCCTCGCGAGCCTGCCTGATGAGGCTGCCTCTAAGGAAGCTTCCGGTCGTCTGGCCCGCGAGGCTTGGCCCCTCGCGACGGTCTTGAGCTTGAGCTGATGAAGATGGGCCGCGCTGGGCCCCCACTTGAGCCACGCCGCAGGCCGCAGGCAGGCAAGTCTGGGAACCCCCGTTCCCAGAACGCCGACAAGCACCTACATCATAATCAATAGCATCACACATAATTTCAAAGGGTAAATTCCAATCAGGTGGCTGAACAATAGGTGCAAAAATCAAGGCTTTGTTAAGTATTACAAATGCTTCTACACAATCATCATCAAAGAAAAAAGAACATCTTTTTGTAAGAGATTAGTCAGAGGCCTAGAAATTTTAGAGAAGTCCTTAATGAACCTCCTATAAAAGCCGGCATGACCAAAGAAACTTCGTATACCTTTAATGTCCTTAGGACACGACATTTTTTCAGTAGCATCAACTTTAGCTTTATCAATTTCAATACCTCTTTCAGAAATTTTATGCCCCGAGACAATACCTTCATTAACCATAAAGTGACACTTCTCCCAATTCAAGAAAAGATTAGTTTCTTCACATATCTGGAAAACTTGATCAAGGTTGCTTAAGCAA
Organism: Triticum dicoccoides; assembly: GCF_002162155.2. Classification (NCBI taxonomy): domain Eukaryota; kingdom Viridiplantae; phylum Streptophyta; class Magnoliopsida; order Poales; family Poaceae; genus Triticum; species Triticum dicoccoides. Next base: position 417,121,795 of record NC_041390.1, on the reverse strand, counting down.
TCATCAGAAGAAGTTCCATATACGGAGAAATCATCCATGAAAACCTCAACAATCTTTTCACAAAAGTCAGAGAATATAGCAGTCATACATCTTTGAAAGGTAGCAGGAGCACTGCATAAACCAAAAGGCATACATCTATAAGCAAAGGCACCGAAAGGGCAAGTAAAACTTGTCTTTTCTTGATCCTATTTTGACACAGGTATTTGAGAGAAACCAGAATAACCATCTAGAAAGCAAAAATGTGTATGTTTGGATAATCTTTCTAGCATTTGATCAATAAAAGGTAAAGGGTAATGATCATTTTTAGTAGCTTTGTTCAATTTGCGGAAATCAATTACCATTCTATAAACTGTAACAATTCTTTGTGGGATCAATTCATCTTTATCATTAGGAACAACAACAATACCTCCCTTCTTAGGGACACAATGGACATGACTTACCCACTGACTATCAACAACGGGATAAATTATACCTGCCTCCAGAAGCTTTAGTATTTCTTTTCTTACCACTTCTTTCATCTTAGGATTTAACCGTCGTTGGTGATCAAAAACCGGTTTCGCGTCTTTCTCCAATTTCATTTTGTGTTGGCATAGAGTGGGACTAATGCCCTTAAGATCATCAAGAGTATATCCAATAGCAGCACAGTGCTTCTTCAGAGTTTTCAATAATTTCTTTTCTTCATGCTCTGAAAGGTTAGCACTAATAATAACACGATATATCTCTTTCTCACCAAGATAAGCATATTTAAGAGTATCAGGTAAAGGTTTAAGATCAAACATGGGATAGCCCTTGTGTGGAGGAGGACCCCCTAGGATTTCAACAGGCAAGTTGTGTTTCAAAATAGGTCCCTGTTTAAAGAATACTTCATCTATTTCCCTTCTTTCATTCATAAACATATCAATTTCATGGTCAAGCACATATTGTTCTAAAGGATCATTAGGAGGCACGGAAATAGAAGCAAGACCAATAATTTCATCTTTACGTGGCAATTCTTTATCATGGGGTTGTCTACAAAATTTAGCAAAATTAAACTTATGAGACATATCCTCCAAACCAATAGTAACAACATCCTTTTTGCAATCTATCCTAGCATTAACAGTATTCAAGAAGGGTCTACCAAATATAATGGGACAAAAGTTATCTTGTGGGGAACCAAGAACAAGAAAATCAGCAGGATATTTAACTTTCCCACACAAGACTTCAACATCTCTAACAATCCCAACTGGTGAAATAGTGTCTCTATTGGCAAGCTTAATTGTAACATCAATTTCCTCTATCTCAGCAGGTGCAATATCATGCATAATTTCTTTATATAAGGAATGAGGTATTACACTTGCACTAGCACCCATATCACATAAGCCATGATAGCAATGATCTCCTATTTTAACAGAAATAACATGCATGCCTACAACAGGTCTATGTTTATTTTTAGTGTCAGGTCTAGCAATTCTAGCAGCTTCATCACAGAAGTAAATAACATGCCCATCAATATTATTGGCCAAGAGATCTTTCACCATAGCAACACTAGGTTCAACTTTAATTTGCTCAGAGGGTGTAGGTGTTCTAATATTACTCTTATGAACCACAGTTGAAGCTTTCGCATGATCCTTTATTTTAACAGGGAAAGGTGGTTTCTCAATATAAGCAGTCGGAACAACAGAATCAACATTATAAGTGATAGTATTTTCTTCAACTTTAATAGGTGCAACTACTTTTACTTCAATGGGAGGATTATATTTAAACCACTTCTCCTTAGGGAGATCAACATGAGTAGCAAAGGATTCACAGAAAGAATCTACTATCTCAGAGTCAAGTCCATATTTAGTGCTAAATTCAAGGAAAGCATCGGTATCCATAAAAGATTTAACACAATCAAACTTAGGTATTATACCTGACTCCTTACCTTCGTAGAGATCCCAATCTTCAGAGTTGCGTTTAATTCTTTCCAATAAATCCCATTTGAATTCAATAGTCTTCATCATAAAAGAGCCAGTACAAGAAGTATCGAGCATGGAGCGATTATCGAGAGAAAGCCGAGCATAAAATTTTTGAATAATAAATTCTCTTGAGAGCTCATGATTGAGGCATGAATATGACATTGAATTAAGCCTCCCCCAAGCTTGAGCGATGCTTTCTCCTTCGCGAGGCCAAAAATTATATATATAATTATGATCACGATTCACAAGATGCATAGGATAAAACTTCTGATGAAATATCAAATTTCAATCGATTGTAGTTCCATCATCCCATATCATCACATAGCTTAAACCATGTCAATGCCTTTCCCTTCAAAGATAAAGGGAAGACCTTCTTCTTGATAACATCCTCGGGCATACCTGCAAGCTTAAATAATCCACAAACTTCATCCACATAGATTAGGTGCAAATCGGGATGCAATGTTCCATCTCCTGTAAAAGGATTAGCTAGCAGTTTCTCTATCATACCCGAAGGAATTTCAAAGTAAACATTTTCAGTAGGTTCAGTAGGTTGAGGAGAAACTCTTTGATCTACTGGTCGGGGTGAAGATACCCCGAACAAGCCCCTCAAAGGATTATGTTCCATAGTAACAAGTGACAGTAAATTTCAGCACACTATATAAAATTTTCCGTACCAAATTCCACCTACCAAAGGCGCTTCACTCCCCGGAAACGGCGCCAGAAAAGAGTCTTGATGACCCACAAGTATAGGGATCTATCGTAGTCCTTTCCATAAGTAAGAGTGTCAAACCCAACAAGGAGTAGAAGGAAATGATAAGCAGTTTTTAGTAAGGTATTCTCTACAAGCACTGAAATTATCGGTAACAGATAGTTTTGTGATAAGGTAATTTGTAACGGATAACAAGTAATAAAAGTAAATAAGTTCCAGCAAGATGGCCCAATCCTTTTTGTAGCAAAGGACAAGCCTGGACAAACTCTTATATAAAGGAAAACGCTCCCGAGGACACATGGGAATTATCGTCAAGCTAGTTTTCATCATGTTCATATGATTCGCGTTCGGTACTTTGATAATTTGATATGTGGGTGGACCGGTGCTTGGGTACTGCCCTTCCTTGGACAAGCATCCCACTTATGATTAACCCCTATTGCAAGCATCCGCAACTACAAAAGAAGTATTAAGGTAAACCTAACCATAGCATGAAACATATGGATCCAGATCAGCCCCTTACGAAGCAACTCGTAAACTAGGGTTTAAGCTTCTGTCACTCTAGCAACCCATCATCTACTTATTACTTCCCAATGCCTTCCTCTAGGCCCAATCAATGGTAAAGTGTCATGTAGTCGATGTTCATATGACACCACTAGAGGAGAGACAACATACATCTCATCAAAATATCGAACGAATACCAAATTCACATGACTACTTATAGCAAGACTTCTCCCATGTCCTCAGGAACAAACGTAACTACTCACAAATCATATTCATGTTCATAATCAGAGGGGTATTAATATGCATAAAGGATTTGAACATATGATCTTCCACCGAATAAACCCTCATGGATGGTGGGTGGCCCCCCTCTGGTGCTTCCTTCGCCCAATATTTAACGTGCTCCTGTGAAGTTTCAGGACTTTTGGAGTTGTGCAGAATAGGTCTCTAATATTTGCTCCTTTTCCAGCCCATAATTCCAGCTGCCGGCATTCTCCCTCTTCATGTAAACCTTCTAAAATAAGAGAGAATAGGCATAAGTATTGTGACATAATGTGTAATAACAGCCCATAATGCAATAAATATTGATATGAAAGCATGATGCAAAATGGACATATCAGAGACCTTGCCAGATTCATGGCACCCCTGACAAGCCTGCCAACCACACCAACAAAACTGCTAGGTTTTCAAACAGGCCGGTAATTTAAATACCAAACATAAGGGGAAAGGACCTCAAAGCGAGGACGATGATGAGCCTCGCCGGCCGAACACTGGGGGGCAGAAACAATCCCCCCCCCAAGGTGAAAATGGTGAACATGATCTATGTCACCCACATCCCCAAGAGGGAGCGCAAACGCGCATTAAGGGACGTCTACGCCGTTGAGCCTGTCGCCCCAAAATTCAACCCGTGGTCAGCTTGTCCGATCACCTTTGATCGCAGGGACCACCCAACCAGTATCCGTCATGGAGGTTTGGCGGCCCTGGTACTCGATCCTATCATCGATGGGTACCATCTCACTAGAGTCCTTATGGACGGTGGCAGCAGCCTCCACTTGATCTACAAGGACATTGTCCATAAGATGGGTACCGACCCATCAAGAATCAAGCCTAGCAACACTACCTTTAAAGGAGTGATGCCCGGTGTGGAGGCTGGCCCGCTACACGGGCTCCTTAACGCTGGAAGTAGTATTCGGCTCTCCAGACAACTTCTGAAGCGAAGAGTTGATCTTCGAGATCGTCCCTTTTCGCAGTGGTTATCATGCACTGCTCGGACGAACTGCTTTCGCCCGCTTTAATGCAGTCCTGCACTATGCTTATTTGAAGCTCAAAATGCCTGGACCTCATGGCATCATCACAGTAAATGGGAATACGGAGTGCTCCCTCCGTACTGAGGAGCATACCGTGGCCCTAGCAGCCGAAGTACAGTGCGGCCTCATCAAGCCGAACAACTGATCGGTCTTCAAGACCCATGACACTGCTAAACGAGTCCGACCCACATTACAATACAGTAGCTCGGTGGAACCAGAGCTTGCATAGCAGTTTAGACTCCGCCAATCGCCCCATAAGGTTGTGGCAGACGTGTCGCGCGTACACAACTACGCACTTAAAATACCTTGGGCAGTGCCGGAGGCACATTGCGGAAACGGTCCATTGTACGGCTTAAGATTATTCGAACCTCAAATATTTCCCCCCACTGTAGGTTCGTTAAGAAACCTACCTGACCTACGGTCGTACAGGGGCTCCGTTACAGGTCCTTCTTTCTAGCTAACGACCATCGTACTCCTCCTCCACAAGGATGTCTCACCAAGGAGAAATGGTGCAGACGTGCAGCAGGGCATCATTGGGATCTTCAAACCACTACTTTTAGGCCATTTGTTAACCTTTCCCTTGTGTAAACTTTTGGCATGTAAAATGGCATCGATATTCAGGGCATTATCTGTAACAACACGGCTCGACGTATTAATCAGGGTATAAAGGAAGCAGACGATCACCACTTTTGTTTGGCAATCACTTTATTTTAATTGCCATCTGTATTCCCTCCCTACTTCATACTGCCACATGTGCTTTAGTCCGGCCTTAACACCGGGGGATGTATTCGGCCCTCACAATTAAAAGTCCGAAAACCTATAGGGAACTCTTCGGCGTCCCAGATATTGCATTATATGCATCGGCTCCGAATCATGTCTTTGGTCTATAGTTGGGTTGCTCGGTTCTTGTGCTTACCACCTTACGTTCCGCTTGTTCGGTTAAGGTCATAAAGGGAGAACTGCTTCGATTGTATTTCTGGTTCGTCCGGTCAAGTACCTCAGTAGAGAAAGCTGAAAACTGACTGTCACGATAGGCGAGAGCTAGTCAATATTATACTACAAATCATTAGCGATTCACCCCGTGTTATATGAGGGGCTAGTCTTCGTCCAGCCGCATGGAAAAGGCACCGTAGTTCGGATAGACGCACACGTACAAGGGGCTAGTACTTAGCTCCACAGTCAAACTCGTATAGCTAAGTGAAAATAATAAAGCCGCATAGTCCGATTGCCTGGTTCACCTCACACACACCTCCTTTACGGACCAAGACGTTGGATAAAGTGTGGTCACACGTTACGCCGAACACCCCTGTAGCATCTACATGGGGGCTGAAGCCGACGACTGGAAACTTTCAGAAATACAACAATAAATGACCGCACAGGAGAAAAAAATGTTTGAAACAAAAGGCGCAAACATAGATATATAACAGCATGGGTTCACAACATAGTTTGTACAACCCGAACACATTTAATCAAATATTACGTCCTTCGAACATTGGCCCTCTATCTGTCGGGCTCCTTCTAGGTCATCATCAAAGTACCTCTCCGGCTTCCGATGATCTTTGCCCTCGGGCGGGCCTGCGGTTGCCACTTCGGTGGCCTTCATGTTCGCCCATTGCATCTTGACGAGGGCAAAGGCCATCCGGGCACCCTCTATGCAGGCCGAGCGCTTCACAACATCAATCCGCAGCCGCGCATCGACAAGCCGCACCACCAAACCGAAGTAGCTACTAGGGATCGGCTCGGTTGGCCAAAGTTGGACTATCAGGTCCTTCATGGCCAAACCTACCACCCTATGCAGTTATACCAGCTGCTTCAGTTGGTCATCCAGCGGTGTCAGGTGTCCCGGCGCGAGAAATTGTGACCAGAATAGCTTCTCAGTCGAGTTCCCCTCCTAGGCTCGGAAGAACTGTGCGGCTTCAGTGGCACTCTTCGGAAGATCTGGAAACGCAGCTGGAGAACTCCACACTTGTCGTGGAATTGTCACGGCAGATGTCCTAGTGTGAGGACTTAGTCGTGAGGCCAACGCATCTATGTGGTAGCTTGAGAGGGGTTGAGCGGAATCGAGAAACGCAACACAAGACAAGGATTTAGATAGCTTCGGGCCATGGGAAACATCATCCGGTAACAACCCTACATGTTGTTTGTGGTTAGATCTCATTATCATCACGAGGGAGTCGCCGTAAACTGGCTCTCCTAGTTATGACTAGCCCTAAGATTATTTCTCTCCCTCCTTGGGGTGCCTTGCCCCTCCTTATATAAGTTGACGGGGTGGGTTACATGTAGAGTCCAACTCGGATTAAGACTTAAACTATCCTGACTTCTCTTCATGGGCTTCTTAACGTCTTGGGCTTCATAACGTCTAAGGCGACTCTATCTGCCGGGTTATGACTGTCAACCGGGTTATGATTGTCTGTCGGGTTATGACTGTCTACTGGTTTATGATGGTCTGCCGGGTTATGATTGTCTGCCGGGTTATGACTTCCTGCCGGTTTATGATTGTCTGCCGGATTATCATCTAACTTAACACCTACCGGGTTATCATCTGACTTAACACCTGCCGGGCTATCATCTGACTTAACACCTGTCGATTTACCAAGTCCCAGCCGGGTTATAACTCCGGCCGGTTCATACCGCGGGGTATATCCCCGACATTAGCCCCTAGTTTAATTTGGATTTATCCATGTTAAACTGATCCTGAGCATCCTTAAATCCTTGTCATTTCCTTCTAGAAAATCCGGGTCAATAGGCCAGCTTCATAATCAATTTGCTGACATTGGTTTGTCACAGAAAAATATTATGAAGAATAATTCATTTGACTCAGCTCCCAATGCTTAACAGAAATATTGGTCCTTAAAATACTCATCCGATCTTCAGCCGGTTTAAGGATGTAGAACTTGTCGGTTTATAAATATTGATGGCACCGGGTTATAATTGTAGTTAACATCAAGCTTGAAAAATATACCTCTTATATGCCTATCACTTGTAGCCCCCAGTCTTAAGAAGGTAACGTAGTAACAGCTTAAGAATTGCTTCAATATGAATGTCACAAGCTTGAAGAAATCCAGGTTGTTCATCTCAATCACCAGTCAGAACTGAGTATTCCACATATGTAGCCCCCCAAGTGTCGGGTTGTCATGCTTGCAGTAACCTGGGACTTGTAATTGTCTGATGCTCATAAAAACTTCAACCAGTGTATCCCCCAAGGGCCGGGTCATTTATGCAAATAATGAGCAGGGACTTTGAAAATATGATCATGTAGACTTTAACAGCAATGTGTAGCCTCCAAGGGCCAGCTCAGTAAGATAATACTGAGCTGGGACTTTATATATACTTTATTGAAAATAACATCATATGATGTAACTCCCATCATGGGGCTTGAACCCATGTCCACAAGGTTAAGAGTTTTGTGCTTTACCAATTGAGTAGTGGACCCTTCAATATAATGGATTAAGATTTGTGTACCTTGAATTGTTGACAGGAGCAATTGGTAGCCCCAAGGGCTGGCTCATTATGATGTGATGAGTCGGGTCTTCAATAAGGCCAGTAAAATGACTATGCATTAGCCCCCAAGTATCATGGTGCATGCTTGCAGCGACATGAGACTTGCATATTTGATGTGATCTCAACTTGAATAATGTAGCCCCCAAGTACCGGGTCGTAAGCCTGCAGCGACTCAGGACTATTCCTTCCATTGTAGAATAAATCATATCGATTGATGACATAATAGACATTGCACTAAAAGTGACTTTGAAAACCTCAATCATAATATAGGTTATTGATAACCATAATAAAATCCAGCCATGTTGGCTATTAAAGATTTGAATAATATAACCCAATGATTTATAAGCGCATAATTCCAATGGTGCAATCCAAATATATACTGGTGACTTATAGTAGAAAGCTAGGCCAGGTTAATAAACACCGGATGTTATCTTATCTCATACTAGCGACTTGTAGTCGAAAACCAAACTGGGTCAATAAACACCGGATTGTAGCTGATCGTATGCTGACAACTTATAGTTGAAAGCCAAACTGGGTCAATAAACACCAGATTAGTATAATCTTCATCAAAAGAAACTGCCAAAAGAAAGATTTCAGAAGAAAACATGCAAAAAGGCGAGGCTTTTCATGGGCTGTCAGGCCACTGAGTTAAACCATTTTGCAAAGCCTTATAAGATGGACCTCACATTAACCATTCACTACTAGGAAAAGGCCTACTAATGGCGCACCTAATTTGGCCATTAATGGTGCATTAGTGGTGCGCCATTAGTGCCACGCCATTAGTATATTTTACTAATGGCGCACCTCAAATGCGCCATTAGTATATACAACAGTGCGCCATTAGTATGCCTCCCAGGGGGCCATGTATACCCAGGTGCTTTGGCATACTAATGGCGCACAACAAAAAGATGCGCCATTAGTAACTTGGCATACTAATGGCGCACTGTTTAATGATGCGCCATTAGTATCCTTTGGCATACTAATGGCGCACTGTGATGTGATGCGCCATTAGTATGAATATTAGGTTTTTTTATTTTTTTATTTTCTGTTTTTTGCACAGGTTACAAAATGTATAATTCGACAAAATATAGACAGCACACATCAACAACAGATTCATCGAATACAATAGAAGATTAGTCTCTGAATACAATTCATCATATTAGTCTCCGAATACAATTCATCATATTAGTCTCCGAATTGAAAAGACCGAAGAAAGATAGAACATTATATTACAAGTCTCGAGACCGCAAGTAGCGAGTTTGTCTTCACATTACAAGTCGATATCGATCATCTAAACTACCATCACATAGAAGAGAGCTGCGGTCATCACGATGAAACTCGTCTTCATCCGGTTCCTCCAGCGCTCCCTCCCTCTCCCGCTAGATAGCGGGCGTATCTATATTCGGCCTCGGCCCTAGTGGTGTACCCTTTGTAACTGTTACCGCTGAATCGGTGAACCTGTCTCCGACACTCCTCCCAGTCGTCGTAGACTCCGGGAACCTTACCCTTGTACACGACATATGACGGCATCGCTATGCAGTAGCCAAACGAAACGTTAGTACCAATTCACAGACAATACATAAGCAATATATAAGTATGCAACAGAACGATCGGAAGAGAAAAGCAAGACATTAATAGCATCGATTACATCTAAATTGAACGACTCTCGAAACCAAAGAGACATACTACAAGTTCATTAAAGTTTAATTACAACATGAGCCAATCGATGTTTCAGAACTAGACACAGCATCACTGCTTTCGACTCGACTCAAGGGACCGGAGCGTGGATGAAGCCGCCGTCTATCGTGGGAGTCATGAAATAACGGTCGTTGTCAGCCTGCATTTGTAGCATTGTGTCGATGTCACTGTTGGACAGTTGATTTATGAGGTAGAACTGCCCCGAGGTACGAAGGACATCTTGATGGATGATTTCCGCAAACTCCGACTGGATGCGAAAGAATTCTTGTCTGATGTCCGCGTCCTGGATTGCCGACATGCTCGCGGCCCAATCTTTGAGTTTACTCGGTAGTAGAAGTTGATGATGGTCCCGTACGATCGCCCGCATGTGATGGATGGCGTAGTAGGCACCCTTCTGACTGCTAGGCGGCTGCTTGACGCAACAGAACGTCGTATTGTGGGAGAACACGTGCTTGCCGTACTTACGAATAGGCCTGGTGAAGGTGCCTCCAGATTTGACGTAGCCGGGGAGAACATCATCAAGAACCTTCTTGACATTTGTGTAGTCTACGTTCAACTGACGGTCCGGGTCGAAATACGTGGCCATGGAATATTTGGGGCTTAGGAGGATGAGCGTGCAATGTGTGTCACTGCAGAAAACACGGAATGTTAAAAGAAAAACGATCGAAATCTAAGAATTCATATGTTACGGGGCGGTTGAGGGGAGGACTTACTCGGGAAAGTAAGGCACGAGGAAGTTATCCTTATCTTGGTTTGCCAGAATGACGCCTTCGAGGTAAGAAGTCGCGACTTGTCGGTCCCCAGCGTTGCCCAAGATCTTGGCACGCATGTCGAAGGGGTCGACTATCACGATGTCCGGGGTCTTGTCGCGAATGATCCGCATCTCCATACTCAGCGAAAATAGCCGAACGAAGGTGTAGTGCAGCGGATGAAGGTTCAACATAGCGTGGATGTCATCAAACCGCAGGACGATCGTACCCCCGATGGAGTTATCCACAAAGCCCTTGCCCTCTGGCACCTTGGCCGCGAAAACCGGGTATGCCACATCCTTCTCTCCGAGACGCCGCTTCTCCAAAGAAAGAACACTATCATGCAGACTCCGCATAGCACCGGTTGCAGCATCGAGCATATTTCTCGGTAGCATCGGCCTACCCGCCACATGCACCCTCCTCGAGATATCCTCAGGTGAAGGTGGCCCGTCCTGAGCACGGATCGTACTCGGTGCCGGCTGGCCCGCACCCTTGTTAGTCTTTCTTTTGCATGCCTTCTTCTTCTCCTGTAATGGGACCGAGTTCTGCTCACAGACCGCCTTCTTGAGTGTGTTGGGGCTGATAATATTTTGCACCTTGCCTATCTGAGGCTCGGTGAAGTCGGCAGCTGGAGGCGTCTCCTGAGAGCTGAACGGCAGACGACGCCTGTTGCAACTTGGCTTCTCCATGGTACCAGCTAGATCGCGCACGTCTTTTGTTGGGTTGGGTTCTTGAGAAGGAGGCCCCATGAAGTCGCCACCGTACCCATGATCGGCAAAGTACTGATTGACGTTGGCAAATGTATCGTCGTCGTCGTCGTTCTGATCCTGTGCCATATGCATGTTTGGATCAAGTGGCATAGGGATGTCCAGCACCGTTGCGGCGGTATTGCCATGGAGCCGACTTGGCGCCGGCACGACTGGCGGTGTTGTCTTTGGGGTGGTGTCCCCCGCCCCCAAACGAATCTGGCTCTTCGGCCAAAGCAGGGGCCAGCTCAGGCAGGCGCTGAGGGTCATCACGTCATCATCGTCGGCCTCGACGGGTCGAATCGGAGGTAACAACTCGTCGCAGCCTGGCAGCACCCGAACCAGTTGAACCCTAAACAAGTTGGGTGGCATCTGGGTACCTGGAACAAGGGGTTGCCCAGTTGAACCATTTTTCCCTTGGCGACATCGACCAACTCGTTGTTCATGAAGTGCAGGAGAGTGCACGGAACGTCGGCGGCGCCTTGCGAAAACATGTAGGGCGTCAGGGATGCCCAGTCAAAGGCAAGGAGATGAAGTCCTCGGCCGAGAGAGGCTTAATTAGTTACCGTGATGATGGCATCGAGCTCGGCTAATGTCGAGGCACCGCCAACGGCGGGCGTGCAGTTGACGGAGGGGCCGCTTGCTGCAGAGGTGCCGGCCGGCGTACACCCGGGTGCATTAAGCTCCCGTGCCGGCGCCAGAGACACCAATGGCCCCACCATCGCGTTCTGCGAGTTGCTGGCCGTGAAGCCAGGAATCGGGGGTGGCCCCTGTTGGCCGCCCGCAATCCACGCACTAATCCCCTGGATCAAGCTGGCACAATGGCGGTGATCGTCGCTCCGAGTTGTTGTTGCACTTGCTCTTGGACAATCTTCGGAATCCGCGCCACCTGTGCCCTGGGTTCTTGAACCTCGCGCGCCTGGCTTTCCGAGCTGGTCTTTTTCTCCTTTCGCCCACCAGTGTTATAGTATGACGACCATTTTGTCAACAAGCCTTTGCCGGCCACAAGACCAGCTGACGTCGGCTTACTGAGCTTATCCTTGTTCCTCATTACATTCAACGCCCTATTTAGAGTGGTGTCCCAAGGGTTGCTCTTAGTCGACCCCGCGCTACTGCTTTCAGTCACCTGCGGAAGGAATGTGAACCATTTAGAAATTTGGCTTCATTAATTAGAATGCGACCATATGGAGCTAATTACGCGGGGGTGTATTCCTTACCAGAACAAGCTCAAGCGCCCTGGTCTTCGGATCCGTGGTAAGCTCCTTTGTTTTCGGGTCCTTCTTGTACCGGGACCTGACAAAGTTCCTGGTCTGCTTGTCACCGTATTTATCGAAGAGGGGCGGTAGGCCTTGTTCGGCATGGTCCGCCTCCTCCTTGTCCCATATAGGCTCCGCCACTCTGTAACCGCCGGGACCGAGTGTGTGTTCCCCTAAGTTCAGCTCCTGCATTTCTTTCCCCCACTTACTTGATTTGGAGTTTGCGGTGCTCGAGCAATTGATCTTGAAGTCATTGTAGTCATCTTCGGTGATCGAAGGATTTTTCTCCTTGATCTTCTCATAACTCTCACCTTTCTCGATCATTCTCTTCACATTGCTTTTCCAAGTAGACAGGGCCTTGCTCATTTTCGTGAGGGCAGCATTGTTCACTTTATTCCCTTTGAGGCTTGTGTTTTCAAATTCAGCGGGGAACTTGTATCGTTCGTGCAGCTTTGTGAAGAGGAGGTTGCGCAAATTCCCTCGGTCAGGATGCCTCAGGTTCTCGGTGTTGATCGAGACGGTGCTCCGGAGAATGCACCCGAGCTGAAGCGAGTACCCCTTGACTATTCGTTCGGGCGCCGTTGGATTCCCGTCGGAGTCCACTTCAGTAACTTCCTCCTTGAGGGTGCGGAGCACGGTCGGGCGCCGGTCCTTCCGTTGCCTCTTCGGTTGGCTGCCATCTGTGCGTGCGCCGCCATCATCAGTGGTGGCATCCTCGGCGGCACCATCAGTGGTGGCATCAGTGGGGTCATCCTCGGCGGTACCATCAGTGGTCTCAGGATCAGTGGGGAAGGCGGCGTCCTCATACAAGTGAGGTTGTTCCTCCATATCTTGGGACAGCTTCCAGAATGCCTTGCCGCCCGAACCCCCGGCCTCATCGTTGTTGGCCATGTTTCTCTCTAAATAGGAACAAAGTTTGGTCAAAATGTTGGTTATTGTCAAGGAACAAGATCATGGTCTCATCATTTAGGGTTTGTCGACACCGAGGCATCCTAAAAGCTAAGCTTTTATCATTGAGGGTTTTTCGATGCCGAGGCACCCTAAAAGCCTAAGCTTTCATCATTTCGGTTTTTATCGACACCGAGGCACCCTAAAAGCCATGCATTAGTCACAAGTACGCCGGGGCACTTGATCCTACTTAATTAACTACTAAGATACCCCGACCCATGCATTAGTCACAAGTACCCCATATGTCCTATTTTTAGCAAAGTCATGCTAAAATTCACGGAAAATTTCAGCATGACCTTTGCTGAAAATAGGACATATGGAGTACCCGAATTTGCCGGAACGGAAGTTAATCGACATTCCGGCAAACTCAAGGGCCTCTCGGGTGGACAAGGCAAAAAAGGCCTCCATCACAACATGGAAAATACATTGGCATGTGAAGAGGTGAAACAATATATGCATCTCCAAGCAGTATCATTCAACATTTTGGACAAACCACTACAAGCAACATGAGACACTGAAAACAATTGCTACCAATGAATCTACACTTCTATAAGAAAATAAATCAGAAACTTAGTCTGTCATCATTAGGCAGCCACCATTAGTTATTCCGTTATGTTAAAGTAGAAATAGAAAAATAGACTGAAAACACTAGAATCAGAAACAAATCCAACTGTACAGGCCAATGCATATAGGAAAAGTGAGGGGTTGAACTTCATTTTTTCAGGTTTTCTTGGGTGTATGAGGCCTGCTCTAATTTGTTTTGAAAAGTGAACCTGCTGTATTGGCCAATGCATATAGGAAAAGTGAACCTGCTGTACAGGCCAATGCATATAGGAAAATTAAGTCATGGAGAGTTGTTCATGATGTTCCTTGCCTTTTTTTGTCGAACAAACTTGATGCTTAAATTTTGGGTCTGAACATCAAGGATTACTTTGTACTAGTTTACAGAGACGGGGCAGAACAGTTACTTGTTGTATATATATTGCAATGTTTCTCCAATTTATCAGCTCTCAGTCATAGTAGTACAATATACTTGGTGTATTTATGGGTCCACTTAGCATGAAGGAGCTTGATCAAATTGAGAATCAAACAGAAATATCGTCAAGCATATCAGGTCAAAGAAGGCAAAAAACTTGTTACATAAGGTAAGGTTCAACAGCTTCAGAACTTTTTCTGTGATACAAATACTGCTTCAGTTTAAGAACATGTCTTAGTTTTGAATTCTCTTAGTGAAAACCTACTTCAGAGCATCTAAATGGTGATGTATCCACTGTAGTTAGGATTTAGCTCAACTTTTAAGAAAAAAAATTCTATAGAGTTAGGTTCACTATATATGACAGTGTTGTCAGTGGTTCTGCCTTGCTTATGTCAAAGCCGCATATTTTTGGAGAATAAGGTATTCCTTGATGAGCTATTTGACCTCAGAAATAAGGTACTGATGGATCAGGAACTTCGTACAATCCTCACCCTAGATAGTATGCTCCTTCTGTTACTATTGTTTATTTAATGGCTAACAAAATGAGCTGCAAGAGCAAGAATGGCAGGATCAAACCAAAAATCTGAGGAAGAAGAAAGTATCAGTTGGATTTGTTGTCAATGCCAATTCCCTACTGGAGCAGGATGTGCAGCAAGAGATGGAATAAAAGGACTATTCTGCATTGTTTTAACAATCCATCTACTAGCGTGACCATATCCCTCAGTTTTTGCTCATACAACACAAATGCATTTGGTGCATGAATTGAGCCAGTGCACCTGATACGTTCACACTCTACCATAGCCATTCGTCAAAAAATTGACAGTTACACCAAGACAGATAAATGGCTCTCTAAACACTCCATTCCAAACCTGATATGAGCATACAACGATCGGCCAGTATAAAGTGAGGCTTTTTGGCTCCAGGGCTCCATGAAGCCTGAATTTTATTAAAAATTGACCTTCTAAGTTTCAAAAACATCTGAGAATATACACAAGTACTTATAGATGTATACTAGATGTGTGTAAAATTTCATTATGAAGTAAGTTTTCATGTGAGTTGTACAAAAAAAATCATGTACCTCTATAGAGAATAGTACATGTGCTAGAAATACATGATTTTGTTAGTATTGCCTAGCTCGCACATTTGTGTATTTTACAGCCAAATGGTATAAATCCATAGGTACGTGTGCATTTTTTAGAATTTTTTGAAACCTTAAAATTATAACTTTGAAAAATATCAAATTTCAGGCTCCATGTAGCTCGAGCTCCATTAGCAATTTCTATGGATAATATTACATACAAATATGACTTCGTTTGGTGCCTAGTCAACCGTCATGTGGATATTACATGTCAGCAAGATGTGTCAAGACAATTTAAATTGGGAAGTCTTCCAGAAATGTATATCTACCGGGCAAAAATTGGAGACAGAAATAAGTCTAGGACAACAAAATTTAGCAACTTCAAATTGACCCATATTCTTTGCAACTTAAGCAACAAAGTTAATTCCAATAAAGGAACTTGTCTATGAAACTTGTATTAAACTTCTTACATGGAAGGAAATATATGGAGTTTTCCAGAAAAATAAATGCATCATGGACGGTGGTGT